>NC_081554.1:152271120-152276120 GCF_963082655.1 Stomoxys calcitrans
ACATCACTGTCTTGACATACTCTTTTAGTACCCGATGTCTGGAAGATTGGCAGAGATCCCCCTACTAAAGCCTGGAAAACTTCTAATCGCCTAGCATCAGTATAAATTTCGAAGAATGCCTAGCACAATCGCTGCTGTGCCTGCCTTCACTCCACATACATATGCCGTAGCTTCAATCAGCCCAGACCATGTAATAGGACTGTCCTTCTGGTACTGGACCTATCGAAAGCATTCTACACAGCTCTCCATGCCAAGATATCTCCAGTATTGCCTTCCAGCCAGGCCTGAAATGCTGGGTAGCGAATTATATGTGTGGTTGCCAGTCATTTGTGGAAATTAGGGATCATAAGTCGCGTTACCATAGAGGGAAACAGTGAGTTATCCAAGGCAGGGTGATATCTCAGGCTTGGTTTAACCTCAACCTATGCTCCAACCCACCCCTCCAGATGGCATTGAGATCGTATCATATGCGGAAGATTGTACGATAATGGCATCAGGCCCCACTCATTGATGATGTAAAAGGTTGAAGGTCTACCTCAAATAACTTCCCGCTTATTTCCCAGCAAGAGATTTCAAGATATCTGTCTACAAATCTTCAGCCACATTGTTCTTTACAAATACACTTGAGGTGAATAATGGGCTGCATGTGATGGAGTAAAGATTCCGACCATCAAGTGTCCCATAATACTGGTTGTCACATTTGACAGTTCATTAAGGTGCCAGGCCATTAAGGTGTGGCGGGGACCGAAGCGGCCGACGAACAGGCCGGGTATAGATCGCTGATTGCCGCAGATCTAGCTATGGAATCAGCAAGCCCTCTACTTTGCGAAGTTCTTGTTAGGGTGGAAGTCTTCTACGATGATTGCATCAATAAGGCGTGGGGTAGTGCTATAATTTGTGGGGTGTCAAAGGCACTTTGCCCGAGTATTTCTCGGAACAGGACATCGCTCATCCTGGGGCTGAGAAAGAAGGACTAAGGACTGCTAATAGCAGCCCTGACTGGTAATTACAAAGTCAGGCCTTTGACGTTGCCCTGGGTACAAGGAGAGGCAGACTTCTGCATGATGTGTGATAATGAAAAGAAGTTGGAGACGGTCGGGCACCTGCTATATCACTGCCCCGCAATTGCGACGAGAAGACATAAGGATTCCCTATTGTCGTTCTGGAGATTTTTAGTAGCCTGAATTGACTGACTGAATCATACTCTCGACGGTTAAAGTTTTTTCTTGTTGCCTTATGATTTGAAATATTCTATTGTATATATCCATGGAGCATTCCCACTCTGACCATCACTATATTAGGTTTAGAATAGCACTGCCAGCGCCGAATTCGATAAGTTTCCGTAATAAGTTGAAAACCAACTGGAAATAATTCGGAACATTACCAAGAAGAAGGCTTGGGCAAAATAATTACGATTGACCAAGCATAGTAGACATTGACGAAAATATCAACAGGATTACGACTGCATTAGTGGGGTCCTTCGATGATAGTTGTCCTCTTCGGGAAAGGAAATCAGCCCAAGAAAAACCCTGGATGACCGGGGAGATTCGCAATATTGGGAAATAAGTCCGCAGACTTTTTAACAGAGCACGTCGTAAAAAAGCGGAAGTTTTTTGGGATGTGTATTACGCACGGCTCAATGAATACAATAAAATTACTATAGCGGCAAAACGTGCCTCCTGGAAGCTTTTCTGCGACCAGGTCAATAGCGCTAATGACGCCGCCAAGATGAAAAAGTTTCTCAAAAAACGCATGTCCAAACTGAAACGTTAGTAGACGACATGGAAGTGAGAGCAGAGACAACGGAGGACATGTAGAGGCTTTTGATGAAAACGCTTATTCCACAGGATACGACGGAACTCACGGAGACAGCGGAATCTTGGAATAATGCGGTTGATCGAAGGCTTATCATAACGGAATGTATGGTTAAGGAAGCCTTGAGGAGCTTCAAACCATGTAAGTCGCCCGGACCTGATGGAATATTTCAAGCGTTACTAAAGAAGGAGGCCGACTATCTGGCGTCCCATCTGGCCATTATTTTCACAGCATGCCTAGGACTTACATATACTCCGAAAGCCTGACATGAGAACAGGGGGGTATTTATACCCAAGCCCGGCAATACAAGTTATGCGACACCAAAGGCCTACAGACCTATAAGCCTTACGTCCTTCCTACTCAAAACCATGGAACGTATTGTAAATACCATGGTAAAGAGCAGGACATCCATCGAACTGCTCAAATACAAACACCATGATTATGTCAAGGGAAGGTCGGTGAAGACTGCCCTGCTCGAGATTGTGCATAAAATAAAGCAATCCTTCGATACCATTTTATCGCCACCCCCATGTGTGACCACCATAAATGACCTATTACGGATGCTGACTGATGAAGGATTTGACGCACCACGTTTCCTCAATAGAACGATTTCAACATCTGGTAAGGGTCGAACTGATCTTGGACAGGAAACTGAATGGAAGTGTCACATTCAAGATCATACTGAGAAGGTTCACAGATCTCTGACACTATGTAGGCTCGAAATGGGGCTTGAATCCATGGATGGTACACTGGCTCTATAGGAGCGTGATTATCAGTAGTTTGATGGACTACGATAGAGAAAAAGGGCAAACTAATGATTATACAACAGGTTCAGAGAACACGTTGTCTTGTCATAGGCGGAGTGATGAAGACCACGCCCACTAAGGCACTCTAGACTATTCTACAATAGATATCCGTCCCATTGAAATACAGATAAAGTGTGAGGCACCCACTGCGGCCATGAGACTTAAGGCAATGGGAGAATGAATTGAGGATTGGAGCAGGCCACACCATTGCGGTATAATTGAGGCGATGATAGGAAACCCGGATGGTTTGAAAGAGGTTTCCGATCAGAAACCTGGGATGACACTTGAGGTCGAGTGCGAGACATTGCTACCAGAGGCACAGACTTGGATTTACGGAACTCTGGTATTGCCATATGGGAGTTTATGCTATACAGATAGATTAAAGCTAGAGAACAGAGTGGAAGTGGTGGTCTGCATTGACAACCCAAAGACTGAGATCTGTTTTCAACTGCCTGACCATAATACGAACCTGAGGTGGTGTGATATCGAATGTGAACATTTTTACGGACAGTAAACTGGCCATTAGGGGCAATAACAACCAAGACGGTAAGATCACGAACATTCTTGGAGTGTAGGAAGGAGATAAAAGCCTTCTCTGAGGATGGTAAAATCCGCATCGTTTGGGTGCCAGGTCATAACGGAGTGAGGGGAATGACAATAAGCTTGGTTAACCTTAACAATAAGCTTGGTTAACCTGAAACCTTTATGGGCAAGGCAGTCCGAGTTTAAAGCGTGGTCGAAGAATACGTGGAACAGCAAAAAGGTAGGTAGGACGGCGAAAATTCTATGGGAAGATCCGAATCGTGGGAAGACGAGGCTATTACAGATAGACATATGAAGGAGGTCAGTAAAGCTTTCGGTATCATAACAGAACGCAGAGGAATACAAGCTCACTTATGCAGAAAATGTGCGGCAAGTGATAGCATATGTAGAGCATCTTGGGAAGATGATGAGACGTTGGAGCATTTCCTTTGTCATTGCCCGGCTTTCGCGGTTACTAGACACCGGTATTTATGTGGGGACAGAATACCAGACAAGATGCAACTTTGTGTATGTCCATAGCGGCATTGGACGGATTAATATCTGCACTCCCTTTGCTTTAGTTTCGTTTTTATACCCACCACGAAGGATGGGGTGTATACATTTTACCATTCCGTTTGCAAGACATCGAAATAACCATTTCTGGCCCAATAAATTATATATATTCTTAATCAGCGTAAACATTTAAGACGATCTAACCATGTCCGTCCGTCTGTCCGTTGAAATTGCGCTACAGTTTTTAAAAATGAATGTATTGAGCTGAAACTTTGCACAGATTCTCTTTTATACCCTACACCACTACTGTGGTACAGGGTATTATATCTTAGTGAATTAGTTTGTAAAACCCAAAAGGAAGAGAGATAGACCCGTTGATAAGTATACCGATCGACTCAGAATTACTTTCTGATTCGATTCAGCTATGTCCGTCTGTCTGTCCGTCTGTCTGTCTGTCCATCTGTCCATATTAATTTGTGTACAAACTGCAGGTCGCAATTTTCATCCGATCGTCTTCAAATTTGGTATGGGCTTGTCTTTCGACTTAGAGACAAAGCCTATTGAAATTGGAAAAAATCGGTTCAGATTTGGATATAGCTCCCATATATATGTTCGTCCGATTTGCAGTAATAATGCAATAAAATTTTCATTTGTTACCCGATTCTCTCAAAATTTTGCGGGAAAAATTTTCTAATGACTCTCGACATTACTGGTTAATTTCATGGAAATCGGCTCAGTATTAGTTATAGCTCCCATACATATGTTCGTCAGATTTTGGGTAATTTGCAATAATTTTCTCATTTGTCAACCGTAGTTATTACAGTTTGAACATATTTTTGCTCGCAGAGGTCCATCAAAAATGGTTCAGAATTGCATGTAGCTCCCACATTGTACTTAAAGGGTAGGTGTAGGGTACTATACAGTCGGCGCCGCCCGACTTTTGCCCTTCCTTACTGGTTTGTCCATAAGCAGGTAAAGTTCGAAGATGGCTATATCAAACTATATCTTTATATAGCCCCATATAAACCGATCCGCCGATTTATGGTCTTGGGCCTATAAAAGCCACATTTATTATCCGATTTTGCTGAAATTTGGTACGGTGGGTTGTGTTAGGTCCTTCGACATCTTTCTTCAATTTGGCTTAGATCGGTCCGGATTTAGATATAGCTGCCATATATACCGATCTCTCCATTTAAGATTTTGAGCCCATAAAAGGCGCATTTATTATCCGATTTTGCTGAAATTTGGGATAGTTCTTCGATTTTTTTCTTGAATATGGCCCAGACCGGTCTAGAATTAAATATAGCTGCCACATAGACCGATCTCTCGATTTAAGGTGTTGAA
>NC_081554.1:152993620-153104927 GCF_963082655.1 Stomoxys calcitrans
ATATTGAGAGATCGGCTATATATATGACAGCTATATCCAAATCTATGCCGATCGGTACCATATTGCATATGTCGAGGGGCCTAACTTAAGATACTATTCCAAATTTCGGTGACAACGGACAATAAATGTGCCTTTTATGGGCCCAAAACTTTATATTGAGAGATCGATTTATATGGCAGCTATATCTAAATCTGAACCGATCTGCGCCAAATACAAGAAGCATTTCGAAGGGCCTAATAAAACTAACTGTCCCAAATTTTGACAAAATCGGACACTAAATGCGCCTTTTATTGGCCAAAGACCTTAAATCGAGAGATCGGTCTATATGGCAGCTTTATCCAAATCGGAACTAATCGGGACCAAATTGTAGATGGATGTCGAGTGGCATAAAAAAACTTATTGTCCCAAATTTCAGCAAAATCGGATAATAAATGTGGTTTTATTGGGCCTAAGACCCTAATTCGGCGGATCGGTCTATATGGAGGCTATATCAAGATATAGTCCAATATAGCCCATCTTCCAACTTAACCTGCTTATGGACAAAAAAAAAAGAATTTTGTGAAAAGTTTCAACTCAGTATTTCAATGATAAAAGACTGTAGCGTGATTTTAACAGACAGACGGACGGACATGGCAAGATCGTCTTAGATTTTTACGCTGATCAAGAATATATTGGGTTGCCCAAAAAGTAATTGCGGATTTTTTAAAAGAAAGTAAAGGCATTTTTAATAAAACTTAGAATGAACTTTAATCAAATATACTTTTTTTATACTTTTTTTTTAAGCAAGCTAAATGTAACAGCTGATAACTGACAGAAGAAAGAATGCAATTACAGAGTCACAAGCTGCGAAAAAAATTGTCAACGCCGACTATATGAAAAATCCGCAATTACTTTTTGGGCAACCCAATATATACTTTATAGGGTCGGAAACGGATATTTCGATGTGTTGCAAACGGAATGACAAAAAGAATATACCCCCATCCTTCGGTGGTAGATATAAAAATGTTGCTTCTATGCGGACTATGACAATAGTTAGCATGTTCGTCTATGACGCTGAACACCTGGATTCGAATCTTGGCCTGAATATCAGAAAACTATCAGCGGTGTGTGTCACTATGCCATGTAAGATCTTCCCCACAAAGAGGTGTCGCACTGCGGCTGTTCAGACTCGGCTATAAACAGGACGCCCCTTATCATTTAGCTTAGGCTTGAATCGGACTGCACGCTTTGATATGTGAGAAGCTTGCCCCTGTTCCTTAATGGAATGTTCATGTACAAATTTGCATTGCGAATTGTGACTAATCCCTTATCCAATGGAATAAACATGAAAAGAAAGTATTCCTAGTTTCCGATTAATCCATTTATCCTTCCATCGCATTTCCTGTAGGGTTGTAATGCCAGCCTACTAATACTGCACATTCTCTGTAAGAAGTTCGGACTTAACAGGTCCTGGATGGCAAATCATGGAAATTTCAATTGCCCCAGTCGATAACATTAGGTTGATCATATTTTCTATTTTTTCGTTTATGCAGGGCATTCAAAATCAAAGTTGTAATGGTCCATTTAATGGCTTTTGCTGCATCCGACTTTGGCCAGTGGTTATTTACCCAAGTTTTCTTTCATTAAGAGAAATTAAATGACTGAGGAAAAGTAGCTAGCGGCACACCTTTTAAAGTTATCAAAAATCTAACTTATCTTATCTATCTTTCGGTGAGAAAGAATCGCAGCGAATGCTTCCATCCGTTTCTAACGCTTCCGTAAAACAGAATTTCATCACATTTATTTATTTGTTTTGCCTTTTTAAAGTGAAGAAGTTGAATGTTATTTTACTTGTTATAATGCCATTATTTAATGCATTATAACACAGCTTTGCCAGATTGAACATTGTCCTAAAATAACATGATACCTATTTTGTATTCTACCCCCTAACCCCGCGCATGTTCAAAATTATCCTTTTATAATTGTGTTGGCAAGCAACATTATAAACGCCAACACCCAGAGTGGCGCTATCCCTCATGTAATTTGTAACTGTATTTTGTGCAATCGACTGTTGCTTCAACCTACCTATGCATGTGCTACAACACATACACCAACAGTGCTCATCTTGGTCAGATTTTTCCCATTCTTTTTCTTTTTGCCATTCTGAGTGGTATCCTTTGCTTATTCTCGCAGCTCGTTTACCCATTCGATATCGTGAAAACAAAATTGACCAATATTGACCAAACAATCAGCCGATACAGATTAAATAAACTCCAGCAGCAGCAGCAACGGCAATGTTTCGACAACCTAGCTACATGGCCAAAACGACCATCAACCAGCAATGCAGCAGTATCACCAACGATGCCACACGTAAAACGCACAGATCTCTCCCTCTATGATATGATGCCGCAAAATGCATTTGTCCAAATTTGGACAGGGGTAGGAGAGGGAAAGTGAAAACCTTTAAATTTAATCCACTGCATTGTCAAATGCCAAGCTTGAAAAAGAAAAACAACAACAAAGCCAACAAATATGCCACCCCAATGACGTGCATAAAATTTTAACAGAGATGATGAGATCTCATTTATACCTGCTTATTGAAGTGCAACGTTGAGGCATGAGTGGAAGGATTGAAAATGGATGTACTGTGGGATTGTCAACAGAGTTGTTGAGGGAAACAATTGGCCAAATCAGCGAGAATCGACAACACATGATAAAAACAGGAAACTACTTCGCTGGATCGATTGTAGGGATCAACCATTAACCAAAATTGACGGTGTCGAGGTACTACCAATTCAAGGTTTGATCATTGCCTCTTGTTATAGCTTCAAGAAAACATTTCTCTTCCTGAAACATTACTTAGTAGTATGCACTTTATAGCGCTGTAAAGGCCACCATAGAAGAAGCTTGATTAGTCAGTAAGAGTGGAACTATGTAGCATGCAAATAAACCCTACACATAATGTAATGAAGAGAAACCGCGAAAATCGGAGAACGGAAGAAGAGAAATTTAAACAAGTAAAAGCGTGCTAAGTTCGGCCGGGCCGAATCTTATATACCCTCCACCATGGATCGCATTTGTCGAGTTCTTTTCCCGACATCTCTTCTTAGGCAAAAAAAAAGGATATAAGAAAAGATTTGCTCTGCTATTAGAGCGATATAAAGATATGGTCCGGTTTGGACCACAATTAAATTATATGTTGGAGACCTGTGTAAAATGTCAGCCAATTCGAATAAGAATTGCGCTCTTTGTGAGCTCAAAAAGTAAAATAGAGAGATCGATTTATATGGGAGCTGTATCGGGCTATGGACCGATTCAGACCATAATAAACACGTATGTTGATGGTCATAAGAGAATCCGTCGTACAAAATTTCAGGCAAATCGGATAATAATTGCGACCTCTAGAGGCTCAAGAAGTCAAGATCCCAGATCGGTTTATATGGCAGCTATATCAGGTTATGAACCGACTTGTACTTTATTGGACATAGTTGTTGAAAGTAACAATAAAAAACGTCTTGCGAAATTTCAGCCAAATCGGATAGGAATTGCGCCCTCTAGAAGCTCAAGAAGTCAAGTTCCCAGATCTGTTTATATGACAGCTATATCAGGTTTTAAACTGATTTGAACCATACTTGGCACAGTTGTTGGATATCATAACAAAATACTACGTGCCAAAATTTCATTCCAATCGGATAAGAATTGCGCACTCTAGAGGCTCAAGAAGTCTAGACCCAAGATCGGTTTATATGGCAGCTATATCAGGTTATGGACCGATTTAAACCATACTAGGCACAGTTGTTGGGTATCATAACAAAACACGTCGTGCAAAATTTCATTCCAATCAGATAAGAATTGCGCACTCTAGAGGCTCAAGAAGTCAAGACCGAAGATCGGTTTATATGACAGCTATATCAAAACATGAACCGATATGGCCCATTTACAATACCAACCGACCTACACTAATAGGAAGTAATCGCGCAAAATTTCAAGCGGCTAGCTTTACTCCTTCGGAAGTTAGCGTGCTTTCGACAGACAGACGGACGGACGGACAGACGGACGGACATGGCTAAATCGACATAAAATTTCACGACGATCAAGAATATATATACTTTATGGGGTCTCAGACGAATATTTCGAGTAGTTACAATCAGAATGACGAAATTAGTATACCCCCCATCTTATGGTGGAGGTTATAAAAAATTTAGTGTGAGTAAATTAAGGCACTCAAAAGTCGAAGGCAAATGCTAAAACTTTTACTTTGGAATAAAACATGAGACAAATGGTGATGGTACTTACAGGAAAATCTTCAAAAGAAATCCTGAATATTCATTTTGTCATTTCGTTTGCAACACATCGAAATATCAATTTCCGACCCCATAAAGTGGATATGTTCTTGATTACTGTAAAAATCTAAAACGATGTAGCCATGTCCGTCCGCCTGACCGTCCGTCTGTTGAAATCATGCTATGGCCTTTAAAACTAGAGATATTGAGCAGAAACTAAACGCAGATACTTTTTTATACCCACCACCGACGGATGGGGGTATATTCATTTTGTCATTCCGTTTACAACACATCGAAATATCCATTTCCGACCCTATAAAGTATATATATTCTTGATCAGCGTAAAAATCTAAGACGATCTAGACATGTCCGTCCGTCTGTCCGTCTGTCTGTTGAAATCACGCTACAGTCTTTAAAAAAAGAGATATTGAGCTGAAACTTTGCACAGATTGTTCTTTTGTCCATAAGCAGGTTAAGTTCGAAGATGGGCTATATCGGACTACATCTTGATATAGCCCCCATATAGACCGACCCGCCGATTTAGGGTCTTAGGCCAATAAAAGCCACATTTATTTTTCAATTTTGCTAAAATTTGGGACAGTGAGTTGTGCTAGGCCCTTCGACATCCTCCGTTAATATAGCTTAGATCGGTCCAGATTTTGATATAGCTGCCATATAGACCGATCCATCAATTTAGGGTCTAAGGCCCATAAAAGCCACATTTATTATCAGATTTTGCTGAAATTTGAGACAGTGAGTTTTCTTAGGCCCTTCGACATTTTCTGTTAATATGGCTCAGATCGGTTCAGATTTGGATATAGCTGCCATATAGACCGATCCTCCAATTAAGGGGCTTAGGCCCATAAAAGCCACATTCATTATCCGATTTTGCTGCAATTTGGGACGGTGGGTTGTGTTAGGTCCTTCGACATCCTTCGTCAGTTTGGCCCAGATCGGTTCAGATTTGGATATAGCTGCCATATAGACCGATCCTCCGATTTAGGGTCTCAGGCCCACAAGAGCCACATTTATTATCCGATTTTGCTGAAATTTAGGACAGTGCGTTGTCTTACGCCCTTCGATATCCTCCGTTAATATGGCTCAGATCGGTTCAGATTTGGATATAGCTGCCATATAGACCGATCCTCCAATTTAGGGTCTTAGGCCCATAAAAGCCACATTCATTATCCAATTTTACTGAAATTTGGAACAGTGAGTTTTCTTAGGCCCTTCGACAGCTTCCGTTAATATGGCTCAGATCGGTTCAGATTTGGATATAGCTGCCATATAGACCGATCCTCCGATTTAGGGTGATAGGCCCATAAAAGCTACATTTATTATCCGATTTTGGTGAAATTTGGGACAGTGAGTTGTGTTAGGCCCTTCGACATTCTCCATCAATTTGACTTAGATCGGTCCCGATTTGAATATAGCTGCCATATAGACCGATCTCTCGGTTTTAGGTTTTGGGACCATAAAAAGCGCATTTATTGTCCGATGTTGCCGAAATTTGGGACAAAGAGTTAAGTTAAGCCCCTCCAGATATTTCTGCAATTTGGTCTAGATCGATCAAGATTTGCATATAGCTGCCATATAGACCGATTTCTCGATTTGAAGTCTTGATGCATAAAAGGCGCATTTTTAATCCGATTGCACTGAAATTTGACACACTGACTTATATTATGCTTTTCGGCATCCGTGTCGTATATAGTTCAGTTCGGTTTATTTTTAGATATAACTACTAAAAAGACCAATATTTTGTTATATACAATGGAACAAAGACTTGTACTTATTAGTATTTGATCCAAATCGGAACATATTGCGATATATCTGCTATGGGACATAAGGAATGGAATTTTCCCTGGATTTTGATGGAAGGTGGTTTACATATATAACCACCTGTGGATTCAGAACACGGTGTATGATTGGAACATGGATCATCAGAACTCTCTCAGAAGTATCGAGACTTTACCAAGTGCAGAACAACATGTCAAACAACAATCTAGCAATCCTCGTTTTAAATGAAGTACGATGGGCGAAATCCGGAATTATGGTCCATCGTACTTCATTTAAAACGAGGATTTCTAGATTGTAGTTTGACATGTTGTTCTGCACTTGGTAAGGTCTCGGTACTTCTGAGAGAGTTCTGACGATCCATGTTCCAATCATACACCATGTTCTGAATCCAAAGGTGGTCATCGGGGGGTTGTTTGTTCCATTATTTCTTGTTGACGATTCTGTGTGGATTACACCCTACCTGGGCCGCTTTTTGATAAAAATTACAGTACCACAATTCATGATAGAACCGATTGGAATTAAGATATCCTTGGTAACAGAGTTACATAGACTTCTTTACGGATGGTTCCAAACTAAACGACGAGGTGGGCTTTGGTATGTACTCTAAAGATCTAGAACTGGCCATATCGAAAAGGTTACCCGACCACTGCAGTGTGTATCAGGCGGGGATCCTTGCAATTAAGGAAGTAATGTCATTGCGATGATTGGCATAAATATCTTCTCAGACAGCCAGACAGTCATTAAATCCCCGAAGAACGTATTTCTGAAAACAAAAACCGCCCTCGACTGTCACAGATCTCTCAACGAGATGGCTGAAACGTTCAAAATTCACCTGTTCTGGGTACCGGGCCCCAGTGATATCCCAGGGAATTGTAAATCGGACGATTTTGCGAGACTAGGACCTACCCTTTATATTCCTGGGATACTGGAATCTGTGGGTATGCTTCTAGCGACATGTATGCTAAGTTTTTAGGACCAGATCCGAAAGAGTACGAATGGCAGATGGTCACAAAGAGGGGGCAGTGAGCATTCCAAAATTATGTAGCCTAATCTAGACTTGAAGAGATCTACTGCTTTGCTGTCACTGGCTGAAACTGACGTCTCAGTCCTTGTGTCCGCCATGACAGGTCACTGTCTAATCAAAAAAACATGTTGAAGACTCAAGGTTGCCAGCAACGACTTTTGCCGAGGCTGTGAGGACATCGATGAAGAAGAGACTATAGAACACATTCTGTGTGTGTCCCGCACTAGCAGTCAGAAGGAGTTCCACATTAGGTTCACATTTCTTTGAGAACCTGTCTGGTTTAGCGGATGGGAACATTCGCAAACTTTCGGGCTTTTCAAATCGATCTGGATGGTTCAACGGTAGGAACTAGAAGACATCTTCTTTCTTTTGTTCCTGTGGTATCACAATGGACGAAAACGTCTAAGTGAATCTGATGGCAGACTGCCACTTAAACCTAACCTAACCTAACCTTCTCTAATCGTTATTTTTTAGATTGAGCCATCACATCGATACCTAGTGCTGGGGCTGCCGGCGACCCTCTAAACAGTGTTTTCTTGATGGTAAATTTTCTGAAAATCTGCTAACGACACCATTGACCATTTCTTTTGGCTAATCCCCTGCCGAGCCTATTGCACGGGCCAATCGTGTTCGTATTTGTATTCGTACAAGCGGGACACCCCCTGCTTATGTTAACTTTTGGGTTCACCCCGTATATTTTATTGTTGTGGTATCCGTCATATCTGATGAGCCTTCCCCAATCTATCAACTGGGGAGGCTTCCGATGGGGGAAAGTAGCATGGATGTTTTACCAATTTCTTTAGTGTTATCTATCACACTAGAAGAAGCAAAATTCTCTTCATGAGATGAATCAATTACCGTGTATAGCAATTTTATAAACACAAGTGAACAGCAAGTCTAAATGACATAAAAGCAAAACACATGGAACAAACGGAATTTGATTCTCTACTCCACCATGCTATAGGCCAATTTCCTTCTTACATGAAAAAAAGCCTCAATAAGCTTGGCTCCGCTCACTCTGTTTATGCACTTAGAGATTCGAGAAGCAGAAATGGGAGATGGGAGTTGGTATGTAGCCCAAACAGCTCTAGGGGCCATGTCTCAACCAAAAAATTTATAGAGAAAAATTTATATGTAGTATTGCATATTGAATGACCATTTTAATGCCCACCACCATAGGGGGTATACTAATCTAGTCATGTCGTTTGTAACACCTTGAAATATCGATCTGCGACCCAATTAAGTATATATTGGTTTGCCCAAAAAGTAATTGCGGATTTTTTAAAAGAAAGTAAATGCATTTTTAATAAAACTTAGAATGAACTTTAATCAGATATACTTTTTTTACACTTTTTTTCTAAAGCAAGCTAAAAGTAACAGCTGATAACTGACAGAAGAAAGAATGCAATTACAAAGTCACAAGCTGTGAAAAATTTTGTCAACGCCGACTATATGAAAAATCCGCAATTACTTTTTGGGCAACCCTATATATTCGGGATAGACTCGAAATTCTGAGTCGATCTAGCCATGTCCGTCCATGCGTCTGTTGAAATTATGATAGCGGTCGAAGGCGTAAAACTAGCTGCATGAAATTTTAGCTAGATACTTCCCATTGATGTAGGTCATTAGGGATTGCAAATGGGCCATATCGGTTCAGATTTGGTTATAGCCCTCATATAAACCGATCCTTCGATTTGACTTATTGATCCCCTAGTAACCTCAATTTTCATCCGATTTGGCAAAAACTTGAAAGAAAAACTTAACTTACAACATTTAACAACCATGCCAGTTATGATCCGAATCGGTCTATACACAGATATAGCGCCCATATAAAACAATCCCCGGATTAAAATTCTTGAGCCTTTAGAAGACTCATTTTTCATCCGATTTTTCTGGAATTTGGAACAAAGACTTGCAACATCCATGCCATGTATGATCCGAATCGATCTATAAATAGATATAGCCCCCATATGAACCGATCCCCGAATTTAAGTTCTAAAGACCATAGATGCCTCAATTTTCATTCGATTTGGCTGAAATTCTGAACAAACACTTGTGTCATGACTTTCAACATCCATGCATAGTATGATCGGAATCTGTCTATAAATAGATATAGTCCCCATATAAACCGATCCTCGGATTTGACTTCTTTGATCTGACTGAAATTTGGCCCAAAACCCTATCTTATGACTTACAATATCAGTGTCAAGTTTTATACGAACCGGTTAATATTGTGATATTGGCCATCCTAAATACCCATATCCCGATATGACTTCTTGAGACCAAATTAATTCAAATACAATCACAGTTAATAATGGTAAATTTTTAGCGGAATCCATGGTGGTTGGTGCCCAAGATTCGGTCCTGCCGAACTTATCAAGCTTTTACTTGTTGAGATTGCCCATTCCAATGATAATGAAACCTTACGCATGTAATAATGCCCACTGTAAAATGTATAGATGATGACAGGATATTGGTAAGTCAGGACGGACGATCGCACGGACGGACAGATGAATGGATGGATACACAATGCCATGAACAGAGAATTTACATTGATGATGCTTAAAGCAAAGGATTTTCGCTTTTACAAAACGGAAATTTATTGGGAAACATTATTAGTAATGCAACACCAAATACTGCGAATCACCCAAAGGGATGAAATTCGAGGCCAATGGGGAGGCTATGGCAACACGAATGCATGCATCTGCAGTACCAGCACACACAGCAACAGAGAGCAGGAAGGATGGATAGCTGGCTGGCTGGAAAGGCAGACGGGAGGGACACAGATTGGCCACGTTAAACAACATTGATTATCAACGCTTGTTGAGTTCGACAAACATTAAAACACATTGGGAACAGCTTAAGCCTTTATGCACTTGGTAACCAGACCACACCATGCCACACTCGAGGGATGTATCCAACGTTGCACTTGCCCCCCGGTTGACATACAACACTGCACTTGGCAGGCAAAAATGTCCTGCCCACTAGTAAGTAAGCTACTGGAGTGGATGATGGGCAGACTGCTCTATAGATTGTCTGTCTATGGGTCTGTGTGTGGTTAACCCCAAACATTCTTTCCCTTTCAATTTCATTTGCATTCGTTGCTGTTATTTTGTGGCAGGCTATCAGGTTGCATGTTGCCAAGCATTGCTTACACATTCGCCCCTTTGTCATTGTCGGCCAACAGCAACGATGGTCATTGTTTGAGAGAGATGATGTCGGACTATGGCTGTAAAGCGTTGTATTTGTTTGGCCATGGTGTTCATTGGACTGATTGGACATTGAGCCAAAATCTGCATTTCAATCAGAGCCAATATGTTTGGTGTAAATTGTAACTGATCTGGGATAGAATTTCATGTTGCCATGAACAAATGTTGTTGCTGATTTCAATGAACGATTGGAATTCATAAATCTTTGTGAGATTTTCAAAAAAAACTAAAATCAAAAATACTAAGTTCACCGGGATCAAATCTAATCCCAATGAAAATAGGAATGCCTTTTTGTGATGACGATATGAACAAAGTGATTATACAATTTTTGGTTATGCAATATCAGCTTGCATGGGAAAAATTTAGATTTTTTAACAATTTCGTTTCCACCACAGAAACGGAAGGTATACCAAATCTGGCATTGCGTTTCCGATTTAGTGATGATTACGACAGAATCTCCAATTTCATACAGATATTGTTCGTACACTTCGGTATTGTCATAGTCTGGCGACTTTGTAGTGTTTAACTTAGGTATTTCCTGTTGGACTTCACGGAATGTTAATGGTTAAATGATTATGTATGGTTAAATGATCGTTAATGGTTAAATGATTATGTATATATTTTTAATTGATATTTATTGCTAAAGTTACAAAAATTTGTTTACTATTTTGTTTTTATAAACAGATTACAAAAAAATTAATTGTGTGCATCTTCAAAAAAAAAAAAAAAACCACGTCTATCTCTTCAAGACCAGAACAGGAAGTGGAAACTAAGGAGGATATAGACATAGTGTTCAAGCGGATCACGCAGGACCGGAATAACACGCTTGTGTCAGCATGCCCTAGTGCCAAGCCAAGGTATAAACAGCGACCACCATGGTGGACCCTAGAGCTAGTTGGTCTAAGGAAGGACTGCAGAAAGTCTATCAGACACAGCTTGTAATTCAACCGATGATATATCAACAGGGCCAAGCGACTTAAAGGAGTTGAAACTTCTTATCGCCCAAAGGATTTTCGGCTCAGACACAATTTCCCTAATAACCTCCGACGACTACATACCAGTGAGAACCGTTTCTGGCGTTGTCCGTTGAAAAAATTTCCCGGGAAATGTGTAGTTCTAGTGTTTCCTCACTAGACATTGTCCATACATTCTATGACTTCTGAATATACCCCACCATAATAGGTCTCGAGGACAAAATCTTCCTAAGCTTTAAGGTCTCAAATGTATCCTCCACGGAGCTGCAGAATTCCACCCAGGATTTTTTCTGAGCTTTTCGCAGATCGGACTTATATTTTCTTAGCTCAGCCTTAGAGATATCTCAATCGTGTGGCGCTCTTGTGGCAGAGACAGAGCAAAAGCCACAAGAGCACCACACGATTGAGATATCTCTAAGGCTGAGCTAAGAAAATATAAGTCCGATCTGCGAAAAGCTTAGAAAAAATCCTGGGTGGAATTCTGTAGCTCCGTGGAGGATACATTTGGGGCCTCTAGGCTAAGGAAGATTATATCCTCGAGACCTATTACGGTGGGGAATATTCAGAAGTCGTAGAATGTATGGACAATGTCTAATGAGGAAACACCAGAACTACTCGTTGATACATTTTCCGGGAAATTCGGACAACGGACAAAGTGGCACCAGAAGAGGTTGTCACTGGCATGCATTTGTCGGAGGTTATTAGGGAAATTGTGTCTGAGCCGAAAATCCTTTGGGCGATAAGAAGTTTCAACTCCTTTAAATCGCTTGGCCCTGATGAAGTATCACCGGTTGAAATACAAGCTGTGTCTGATAGACTGGTTCCCTGGCTTAAGGAAATATACTCTGCTTGTATCAGAATATCATAAATAGCTGTGGGATGGAGGAGCACGAAGGTAATTTTCATTCCGAAAGCAGGGAAACCCTACCATACAAAGGCGAAAGATTTTCAACGCATTAGTCTGTCATCCTTTATGCTGAAGACTCATGAGAGGTTGATAGAAACATAACTTAGGGAAAAGATCCATGGAGATAGCCTGTAGCGGCAGCAGCATGCATATAGTAAAGGCAAATCCACTGAAACAGCGCTTCACGATCTAGTCGGCTACATGGAGGGTAGGAACTCTCTATGTAGCCGATGAAGGAGTTGGAGTTTCTAGAAAGGCAACTATTGCCCTATACACCTGCAAGAGAGCCACTGGCACCTCAACTTTTGCCAGTGGCCGTCTTGCAGGTGTATAGGGCAATAGTTGCTTTTCTTGCCCTTTCGAAAATGTTGGATTTGAAGTTCAATTTCCTGTCCAGCAAAACACCCTGGCCAAGCACCAGCTGGCCAAGCATTGGGTATATACTGCAGTTGTCAGACCTATAATGCTATATGGTGTTGTGGTCTGGTGGACGGCGCTTCAAAGCTCCACCTACTGCTCAATACTTAACCGGATCCAGGAAGGAAGGCTTGTTTGTGCATCACAGCCGCACTAACGACGACACTATCTGATGCACTGAATTTAATGCTACATCCTATGCCTCTGGACATTGTGGCAAGCCAATTGCAGCGACCACTGCCGTGAGGTTAAGGGAGCTTTCTCATTGGGCATGTGGCGGCTACAGGCACTGTGTAGTCCTTGATACAATATCCGATGTTCCAGACAGTGTGGATTACACACTACCTGAGACGCTTTTTGATAAAAGTACTGTACCACTACTCTTGATACAACCCATTGAAACTACGCTATCCCTGGTAACGGAAGTTACAATGACTTTTATACGGATGGTTCCAAACTAAACGACCAAGTGGGCTTTGGGGTGTACTCTAAAGATCTTGAGCGGGTAACATCGAAAAGGTTACCCGACTAGTGCAATATGTATCCGGCGGATATCCTTGCTATTAAGGAAGTGGTGGAATAGATAAGATATAATGTCATAATGACAATTGGCATAAATATCTTCTCAAACAGCCAGGCAGCCATTAAATCCCTGGAGAACGTATTTCTGAAAACAAAAACTTCCCTCGACTATCGCAGATCTCTCAACGAGATGGCTGAACGGTTCAAAATTCACCTGTTCCGGGTGCTGGGCCACAGAGATATCCCACGGAACTGTAAAGCGGACGAGCTGGTGAGACTAGGAACTACCCTATACATTCCAGGGTTACTGGAACCTGTGGGTATTTCTCTAGCGACATGTAAGCTAAGATTTCCGGACCAGGGCCGCAAGACAATGAATGATAGATGGTCACAAAGAGGGGGCTGTGAGCATTCCAAAACTATGTGGCCTCATCTAGACTTGAGGAGGACTGTCATTGGCTAGAGCAGACGTCTCAGTCATTGTGTCCGTCGTGACAGGTCAGTGTCTAATCGGAAAACATGCTGACAGACTGAAGGTTGGCAGCAACGACTTGTGCAGAAGCTGTGAGGACATTGAAGAAGAAGATACGGTAGAACACCTTCTGTGTGTGTTTCCCGCAGTAGCAGTCAGAATGAAGTGAACAAGTTTTTGGGATTTTTAAAGCGATCTGGATGGTTCAACGGTAGGAAATAGAAGGCATCTTCCTTCTTCTGTTCCTGTGGACAGTCGAAACAAATAACCTAATAAATTTTTCATTTTAATAACACCATTAAAATAGGTTTTAACAAATTCGTTATTGGCCTATAGAAGTAATGCAATTTTAAACATACTATAAAATGCCACACCGAACCACATAAATAACCAATAAAATTTTAAAGCTTTTAATAAATGGCCACGAATTTATTCTCTTAGGCAATTAATAACAAATTATGTGGACAATTTTTCATTTCGCCCCACATAATTCCAATAAATACTTTTGCATTTAATTTAACTGTTTTACTTCAATGATTTGAAAAACCTACGCATAATCCCGATGCTGTCATTGCCAAAGTGCAATAAATAAACAATTTACAAATTTTATGAGTGGGACAAAAGTGTCTTCAGTTTTCAAATAACAGCCACAATATTTTATTTAATTTTGCTATGCCTTTGAAAAGACCATAAAAATGAACAGCCAATAATGTGGTTATGGCAGCCAATAGACATGGCATCACAATGTTAAGTTATTTATCAAATAGCGTTTATTACCAGCCAAAAGCAACTCTAAAATTAGGACAACATCAATATTTGCATATGTGTGCATATATTCACAAAAAAAATACAAATATTGCTATACAAAATGGACAAATTACCTACTCTTAGCATATGTGAAGTTTTCACAAATTTGTAATAAAATAAATTATAATAACAATATAGAATAAATTAAAGTTTTCGTTTATTATATAAAACTAGCTTGCCCGGCGAGCTTGACTATTTAATATTAAATGTCTCATTAAATGTTATGAAGCGTGTTCCGAGAGTCATGGCTCTTTCTCGGATCTACATAACTTTATTTGGTTATCGTATGTGTTGTTCAAACACATACATGTCGAGTTCTCTTCCCGGCATCTCTTCTTAGGCAAAAAAGGATAAAAGAAAAGATTTGCCCTGCTATAAGAACGATATCAAGATATGGTCCGGTTTGGACAACGATTAAATTATATGTTGCAGACCTGTGTAAAATGTCAGCCAATTCGAATAAGAATTGCGCCCTTTCCCTTTCGGAACAGAACATTGGAGACCATAGTAGAAGTCATTGTGTAAAATTTCAACCAAATTTACTAAGAATTGCGCACTTTAGGGGCTGAAGAAGTTAACTAGGGAAATCGGTTTATAGGGGACCTGTAGGCTATAAACCGATTCATGCCATATACGTATGTTAAAGGTCATGAGAGAACCCGTTGTACAAAACACCTCATGCAACATTTCAGCTAAATCGGATAATAATTGCGCCCTCTAATGGCTCAAGATGTCAAGACCCCAGATCGGCTAATATGACAGCTAAATCTAGTTATGGACCGATTTGAACCATTCTTAATACAGTTGTTGGAAGTCATAACAAAACACCTCATGCAAATATTCAGCCAAATCGGATAAAAGTTGCACCCTCTAGAAGCTCAAGAAATCGGGGGATCGGTTTATATGGGAGCTATAACAGATTATACACCGATTCATACCATGTTTGACACGCACATTGAATCATTTGTTGATCATTTTATATGGGAACTACAAAAGTTTTGAACTCATTTGGGTCATACTTGGCATGGTTCATGTTTTGATATAGCTGCCATATAAACCAATATTTGGTCTTTGGACTTCCTAATCTTCAAGAGGGCGCATTCTTAAAATTTTTTACGTGATGTTTTAGTATTACGTCCGACAACTGTGCTAAGTATGGTTGAAATCGGTTCATAACCTGATATAGCTGCCATGAAAACCGAGCTTGGGTCTTGACTTCTTCAGCTTTTAGAGGGCGCAATATTTATACGATTTAGCTGAAAATTTGCATGAGGTGTCTTGTTTCAAATCGGTCCATAACCTGGTATAGCTGCCATATAAACCGATCTTGGATCCTGACTTCTTGAACCGTTGGAGGGCGCAATTCTTATCCGATTTGGCTGAAATTTTGAATAAGGTGTTTTGTTATGACTTCCAATAACTGTGCTAAGTATGTCGCAAATCGGTACATAACCTTATATAGCTGATGTATAAACCGATCCGGGATCTTGACTTCTTAAGCCTCTAGAGATCGCAATTCTCATCCGATTTGGCAGAAATTTTGTATGACGGCTACTCCAATGACGTTCAACATACGTGTCTTATATGGTCTGAATCGATCTATAGCTTCATACAGCTCCCATTTGAACCGATCTCCCGACTTTGCTTTTTGAGCACCTACAAGGCGCATGTGAACCGATCTCCCCACTTTACTTTTGGAGCACCTGCAATGCGCAATTCTTATCCGAATGGACTGAAATATTACACAATGACTTCTACAATATTCAGCATTCGGACTATAACTTGAAATAGCTCCAATAGCATAACAGTTCTTATTCATTACTCTTTGTTTGCCTAAAAAGGGATACCGCGAAAAGAACTCTACAAATGCTCTTACTTGTTATATGTAGAACTTATCTCGAAATCTAGTCAGACTTTAATTTGGATAACTATTGACATATCAAATAGAACCTTGTAAGATTTTCCTGCGATAGGACAACAAATTTGGATTTCCGCATCCTTAAAAGGCCACATCGGATAAAAAATTATATGGGAGTTATGTCGAAACTTGTGCCAATTTTGATGACATATACTGGGAGGTCAAATAGAACATCTCACGCCCTATATTGTAAAGATGTGACCAACATTGTGACTTTTACTTCCTTAAAAGTCTACATCGGATAAAATATATACATTAGAGCTATATCTAAATCAGGACTTTAGTGAAATTTTGAGCAAAATCAGACGAAAATTGTGGTTTCTACAGGCTAAAGTCTATTTCAGATGAAAGATATATCGAGGACCTATATCTAAATATAAACCGAATTTTATGAAATTTTGCACCCGTATTAAGACGGCCAATAAAACACCTAGTACTATATCTTGTTCAGATCGGACTAAAATAGTGGTTTCTACAGCCTTAAAAGACCATATTGGACAAAAGATGTATATGGGAGCTATGTCTTAATCTAAACCGATTTATATGAACTTTTGCACTCGCATTGGGACTTTAAATAAAATAACTCACTCTAAATTTTGTAGAAATCGGACCAAAATTGTACCTACTACAGCCCCTAAATTCCAAATCGGATAATAGATATATATGGGTGCCATATCTAAATTTGAACCAATTTTTATGAAATTTTGCAGTCGTATTGAAACTTTAAAGAAACTTAAAAAAGAATATGTATGGGAACCGTATCTAAGTATGAACCGATAATGTTTTGCACACATATGACGACGTCAAATTAAACATCCCATGCCAAATTTGGTAAAGTTCGAACCGAAATTTTAGCTGCTACAGCCTTATAAGGCCATATCGGATGAAAGTTCTATATGGGAGCTATATCTAAATCTGAACCGATTTTGTCTAAATCAATAGCGTTCGTCCAAAAAATTTGTTTTCGGTCTCCCTATTTTACTTTTTGAGGCCCTAAAAGGCGCAATTCTAATTCGATATAGCTGAAATTTTACACAATGACTTCTACTATGGTCTCCAACATTTATTTAATTATGTTCCGAATCGAACCATAACTTGATATAGCTCTAATAACATAGCAATTCTTTTCTTTTATCCTTTCCTTTATTTGCCTAAAAAGAGACACCGAAAAGGAACTCGAAAAATGCGATCCATGGTGGAGGGTACAAAGGATTTGGCCCGGCCGAACATAGCACGCTTTTACTTGTTCGATATAGCTGAAATTTTATACAATGACTTCTACTATGGTCCCCAACATTTATTCCATTATGGTCTGAATCCGACCATTACTTGATATAGCTCAAATAGCATAGCAATTCTTTTCTTTTATCCTTTCCTTCCCTTTCCTTTGTTTGCCTAACAAGAGACACCGGGAAAAGAACTCGACAAATGCGATCCATGGTGGAGGGTATATAAGATTCTGCCCGGCCGAACATAGCACGCTTTTACTTGTTTTCCATCCATCATTTTTAGATGCTTAACCTCTTAAGAGTTAATGTATGCATATATGGTACCAAAAATATAAGACTTTCATTTTTTTAATTTTGGCCAATGGCAGCGACCACTGTGCTCTGTGGCACGCGTTTCATCTTTGGTAAAAAGATTTATTCACAACCACATTGGGTATGGAGGCTTCATACATGGGAAGGTCGTTCTTATATGAATATACCACAAAAGCGTATCTACGATGTAAGCACGACACCAAGTTTTAAAATTTTCACAGAAGCTGTTCTATTCCACCGCATGTGCCATGTGGTTCTAGAAGGCCCGGAAGCCCATTAGCTTTTCTTAGCCTATAAAATTATGTTTGAGCAGCCCAAAGCGCATTTGTGTTTTTGTGTGTGCGATATTTTTATACCCTACACCATAGGATGGGAGTATACTAATTTCATCGTTATGTTTGTAACTCCTCGAAATATTCGTCTAAGACCACATAAGGTATATTCTTGCTCGTCATGTCATTTTAGGTCGATCTAGCCAGGTCCGTCCGCATGTCCGTCCGTCTGTCTGTCGAAAGCACGCTAATTTCGAAGGAGTAAACCTAGGCGCTTGAAATTTTGTACAAATACTTTACTTTTTATTAGCGTAGGCCAGTTGGGATTGTAACTGGGCCAAATCGGTCCATGTTTTCATATAGCTGCCATATAAACCGATCTTGGGTCATGACTTCTTGAGCCTCTAGAGGGCGCAATTCTTGTCTGATTTGACTGAAATTTTGCACGTGGTGTTTTGGTATAATTTCCAACAACTGTGGTAAGCATGGTTTAAATCGGTCTATGTTTTGATAAAGCTGCCATATAAACCGATCTTGGGTCTTGACTCTTTAGCCTCTAGAGGGCGCAATTCTCGTCCGATCTGACTGAAATTTTGCATGAGGGGTTTTGTCATGACTTCCATTAATTGTGCCAAATATGATAAATCGGTCCATAACCTGATATAGTTGTCATATAAACCTATCTGGGATCTTGAGTTCTTGAGCCTCTAGAGGACGCAATTACTATCCTTATACAGCTCCCATATAAACCGATCTCCCTATTTTACTTCTTGAGCCCCTGAAGGAAAAAAAAAAACTTGGAAAAGAACTCGACTAATGCGATCCATGGTGGAGAGTATATAAGATTTGACCGAACTTAGCACGCTTTTACTTGTTATATATAAGACAAGATATTCTACTAACTAATTGCTGCTTCCAGGGGTTCAAGAAATCAAATCAGCAGATCGATCAATATTGGAACTATATCCAAATCTTAAGCGATCCCGAGTCCCGAACGACCTACATTAGCAAGAACTATCTGTCCAAAATTTCAAGAGGCTAGTTTTACCCATTCGATCGCTCTCGTGATTTCCACAGACGGATGGAGGCATATGTAAATTAATAAGTACTAAATATGGTCGCAGATCAATTTTTCTTACGGTGCCTAACTTAAAAAATGAAGTAAAGGGTGATTTTTTTGAGGTTAGGATTTTCATGCATTAGTATTTGACAGATTACGTGGGATTTCAGACATGGTGTCAAAGAGAAAGATGCTCAGTATGCTTTGACATTTCATCATGAATAGACTTACTAACGAGCAACGCTTGCAAATCATTGAATTTTATTACCAAAATCAGTGTTCGGTTCGAAATGTGTTCATTCACCGTTCAGCGATGAGGCTCATTTCTGGTTGAATGGCTACGTAAATAAGCAAAATGCCGCATTTGGAGTGAAGAGCAACCAGAAGCCGTTCAAGAACTGCCCATGCATCCCGAAAAATGCACTGTTTGGTGTGGTTTGTACGCTGGTGGAATCATTGGACCGTATTTTTTCAAAGATGCTGTTGGACGCAACGTTACGGTGAATGAACACATTTCGAACCGAACACTGATTTTGGTAATAAAATTCAATGATTTGCAAGCGTTGCTCGTTAGTAAGTCTATTCATGATGAAATGTCAAAGCATACTGAGCATCTTTCTCTTTGACACCATGTCTGAAATCCCACGTGATCTGTCAAATACTAATGCATGAAAATCCTAACCTCAAAAAAATCACCCTTTATAACACATATAGCGAAAAAGTTTTGAGGTTATTTTATAACCCCCACGGTTATTTCGTAGTGCCATAATTCCAAACCCAAAATTTGGGACTTATTTTTTATTTAAGGGTCAAAAATGAAATAGGTCCTCGAAAATGATACAGCTTCCAAAAATTTTTTTTCTTATTGCACTGAGCAATTTTGTTGGGGCCTCTGCGAAAATTTTAAGCACTCTCCAGCAAATAAAAATGTCTTGCAATTAAGACCATACCTGCTCCGTTGGCATCCTGAACAAAATTTTGTAGGCCCGAAGTGACCAACTGTGAAGGCCCTCCTTCAGTTTATATTTTAAAAATTAAATTTACATATTCAATACTGTAATAACTAGAGTCCGGATTTTTATGCAAAATTAAAAATGCATCGATTTTTTGATATATGTGGTGCTATCCTGCATTCATACAAGCAGAATCGAATTTTTAACGTCATTATGTGTTACAAAATTTGGATTTGTTACAAAATACCCTTGGATTTGGCGAAATTCGGACTCTGGCAATAACCCCTCCACATGTCTAGAACTAAGAGATTAAGGACATCTCCATTGATTAAGGACCTAAGCAATTGAGCAAAAAGAATATAAATCAAACAGAAGAATATCCTTCAACAATTGATCCTCATCATTGCCAACAGAAGAGGGGCATCAATGTCTGAGTGATAGACAAACGGACGGACAGACAAACGAATGGATAAACGGTTAGACTTTCTACTCATATGAAAGTGAACACTTTCAATTACCAAGTGATGAGCAATGACTATGACAATTTTACACCATCGGCATTCCAAGTCTGTCATCGTTGCTCCAAAGCCATGGCTACAACTCCAATCGTTCATACGGAGAAAGTTTTCATTTAGCTCTTGAGTGTGACAAGGACTTTAATGGCAAGCAACCCATCATCCTTGCAGCACTTATATCAGAAATTTCTGGTCCTTGCCTGACTAACTGGAACATCCTTCCCTTTTCCTTTCCGGGAAAATTTTTGCATTTAACTTAAATGTTGTGCTCATTCCATGCAGCAGATGTGAGTTACACGCACCGTTGTGGTCTGCTGGGTGTAGATGACAAACAACAAATGGTTGGCTGTGTAAAGCAGTGTTGCCGTTTCTCGGATTTTCTTCGTAGATGGTGAGGTTTTTTTTTTCTATGGAAGAAAAGGAAGAACAATTAGGAGCCTACTTCTATTACTGCTCTAAAGACTCTTTTTAATCAGAAGATCTTAATATCTGCTTATTAGAAACATTTACAGGGATTTTTGTAAATATTTCTAATATGCCGATTAAAGTTTAAGCTCAATGTTAAGGGAACTCTTTTTCATACCCACCACCATGGTGGTATACTAATCCAGTCTTTTCGTTTGTAACAACTCGAAATATTCGTCTAAGATCCCATAGAGAATATATATTCTTGATCATCTCGAGGCTCCGAGTCGATCTAGTCATGTCCGTCCGACCGACCTCCGTTCGACCTCCGACCGACCTCCGTTCGACCTCCGTCCGTCCGACCGACCTCCGTTCGACCTCCGTCCGACCTCCGTCCGTCCGACCGACCGTCCGTCCGTCCCTCCGTCGAAATCACGATAGCGGTCGAATGCGTAAAGCAAGCAGCTTGAAATTTTACACAGATATTTAATATTGATGTAGGTCGTTGGGGAATGCAAATGGGCCATATCGGCTCAGATTTAGATATAGCTCCCATGTAAACCAATCTCCCGATTTGACTTCTTGAGTCCCTGGAAGCCGCAATTTTTGTCCGATTTGGGGGAAATTTCGAAGTTGTTGTTCTTTTATGACTCGGTTAATAGCCTGATGCAGCTCCCATGTAAGCCGATCTCCCGATTTGACTTATTGAGCCGCTACAAGCCGCAATTTTTGTCCGATTGGGCTGAAACTTTGCATTCATAACAACTGTGCCAAGTGCGATCCAAATCGGTCAAGAAACTGATATAGCTCCCATATAAACCGATCTCCTGATTTAACTTCTTAAGCCCTTACAAGCCGCAATTTTTGCCCGATGTGGCTGACATTGAGCATGTAGAGTTTTGTTATGATTTCCTACATCTCCACCTAGTACGGTAGAAATTGCCCCCCTGATGTAGCCCCTATATACACCGATTACCCGATATGACTTTTTGAGTCCTTACAATATTCCGATTTCTCTGAAATCTGCTACGACTTCCAACAACTGCGCCAGATACAGTCCCAATCATTCTATGACATGATATACCCTCTATGTAAAGCAGTCTCTCGATCATCCTTCATCATCATCATACGGTTCCTAGAAGCTTTAATTTTGCTGGTTTGACAGAAGTTTGGTATGTAGAACAAAATTGTGCCCTTCAACCAAATTTATTTTGTATTCATTTTTAGCAGAATCCATGGCGGTAGGTTCCCAAGATTCTCAGCCCGACCGAATTTAGCACGCTTTCACTTGTTTATACTGAATCCGTTTAGGCACAAAAACGGCTAAACAGATTACCTTCAAATTTTCACAGATTTTGTAGGTTGGTCTGGAAGGAAACATAGGCTATATAATTTTTTGATATCGGGAGGGGGGGGGGGGGGGCGGACCCTCCTCCTTACCGCAAAATTACTACCCAAAAATAAAAGTGGACCGATCGGGACAATATGGGATTCAAATGAAAGGTATTCAAGAGTAGGGTACAAATTTCATAAAAAAGTTGGGTCCAAGTCTCTGGGGGGCCGCCCCAGCCCCAAACCCCCTTAAAATAGGTTTATTTGACGATCATGACAATATGGGACTTAAATGAAAGGTAATCGGGAGTTGATTACGAATATGGTCACGAAGTAGGAATAGGCTTTATAATTTAATGATAACAGAAGGGGGCGGACCCTCCATTGTTATCCCAAAAACACCACCCAAAATCTAAAGTGGACCGATAAGGACAATATGGGTATCAAATGAAAAGTATGCGGGAGTAGATAACGAACCAGGCATACAAATTCATGTCGAAGTGTAGGGGGTCACCACACCCCCACAAATATGCCCAAAATGGGAACATTAGCCAATCACGGATATATGGGAATCGGTTTGTTTGTTCCGTATAGACTGATGTAGCATATAACGTTGGTCGAAAATGGTTGATGTTATTTTGGGGCATTGATCAAGGAACTAGCACGCAATATCTCCGGCCTTATTGCTCGTCGGTGGGGAGGTTCGATGTGCTTGAATGCCACGGGTACCACTGTGCCACATATAAATCTATATTTGTATGCGTGCTATTTAATTAAGACAGGAAGGAAAGGAAACGGACAGTATAGGAACATAGGAAACGGAAAATATAGTTGAATTGACAAGTTGCCAGAATAGAAAGAAAAGTGGTAGAAAGTTTAGGAACATGTAAAAGTTGCTGAAAGAAAGATGCAACAAACCATATCAAAAGACTTAAGCAACAAGATGTTGTGTTGCCACTATTGCCCACCCGACCATGGTCAAAACAATCCATTGCCATCGGATTTATTTTCTATGATTTAACCCCTTGCATGCATCCTACAAGCTTTACCCGACCCTAGCAGGAATCAAACAGACGTATTTTCAAGCTCACTTAAAATTCATCATATTATATTTCAATAAAAATTCAAACAAACAATAGCTCATTTTCGTACCCTAATATACATGGAGAAAAAAATACAAAAATTAAATTAACATTCCTAAATATCTAGAAACCAAACTAAATTAAAAAAAAAGTATCTAAATTACAAGGAAAATTTTAGTTTAAATTTCATAGGTTCATTGTAAACTTGACTAATTGTTTGAATCAAAAGAAATAGAAACAAAAAAAAAAAAAAAAAAACGGGAAAAAACAATTGTATATATCAAATTGTAAATAGAAAATTTAGTTAATAAATATAATCCCTAAAGGAGAGAAATTTAGTTTAATTATATATATATATATATATTTTTTTTTTTTTTTAATTCGATAGCAAAATTTTTAACTAGGGAAATTTTGATTGATTTTCATAATTAAATTTAAGAGAGAAACATTTTTTTTTTTTTCCTCTTAAGTTTTTTCCTTCTTTTTTTCTTTGGTTTATAAGGAAATTAGATTACTTTTAGAATTGAGAAAAAAATATATATATTAAACAAGTATATATGCAAAACCACAAAGTGCAAAAGAATTGAAAAAAAGTAAACAAAATAAGTTCAAAATATCACTTTTGTTTTGCTTGTCCATAAAAAAATGCATTTGGTTGCCTTTCAACAGTACCAGCAAGAAGGGTCAATATGAGGGTAACCATATTAAATCCATTACGCAAGTTTAACATTTAAGAGAGACATTAACAGATTTAATCGTATCTCAAAATATTTACTTAATTCATATAACAAATCCAAAATCTCGAATTTCACAAAAAAAAAATGTAGTTAAAACATTTTCTTTGATTTCACTCTCATGGCCACTCTAATACTGCATACCTTAGATCAATTGCAGAACAAAGCATAGGCAACAAAATAAAAAAAAGAAACAAAAGTCATTGACTTACCAGCTGCTGACGGTCTCTCGTTGAAAGTACTTCCAATGATGTTTGGCCGGCTGCGCTGCTAGAACAAATTTTTAAACAATGTTGCCCTGGTCATGTTGCTAAACAGGTTGATCAGTGCAGACAAAAAGAAACAAAATGTTGCTAGAAAAAGAATTTAATGTACCACGGAGAAATGTTGCCAACAGTGGTGGAAAAAAAAACAACTAGTCAACATGGCAATAATTTTAACACCATTTAAAAAAGTGACACTAGCAACATTTCCGCAAGATCACCATCATCAGTAAATTTTAGTATAGGAGTTTAATGATCATTAAAATATTCAAAAAAAAAAAAAAAAAAGAACACTAGGCAATTTCTTGTTGTTGTTGCTAATTTACCCTGAACATGAAGATGGTGATCTTGAGAGCCAACGGGAATATTTTGCAATTCCTTTTTTATCATTAAATTCTTTTCAGACTTAATATTTTGCACTTAATTTTTCGTTTTTTTTGTTGTTTTTTTTTTTTTTTTTTGTTACACTTTCATATGATTTGAATACAAATAAATAAATAAAAAAAAAGAAGGAACGAATTATACTACATAAGAGTATAAATGAATTAAAAAATGGCAAAAAGAATATGTACGTATCCTTAGGTATAACAAAAAAAAAATGTATATGACTTTTGAACATAATTTCACTTCACTTAACGTAGAGTTTTCTTTTTTTTTTCAAAGGTGGTTTTTGATATTCTAATGATGCTTTTTTCTATGCCAAACAGAACTTCATTTGTATTGTTGTACACTATTTTAACAGGTTTTATACATAATTTCATTAGCGTTTCTTTTACAAGTTTATTTTACCCGGCCTTTTCACACTTTTGGTGAGGTTTCTGGTAAATTTTGGCAACTTTGGTAATTTTGCCATGGACTTTGGCGAATTTTTTTCCTTTTTCACCCACATGAAACATTGACAAACAGCACTTTTCCTCATCGAATTCCAACCAAAAGCATTTATTAAAACGATTTTTTTCTTCCTTCTGCCGACGGACAATTGACTTTGAACAAAGGGGTATGCGATGCTAACAACGGCGATCAAAGAGAACTGATACGTTCGTGCAATTAAAGACGATGGGAGAGGCAAATTTGGTTGAGCTGCGGCAACAGCTTTATTGATGATAGGCCTTTTTGATTTGGAATATAAGAGTTCCAAAGAGAAATCTATACGCCAGAAATAAAATAATATGTTTTTGCCGTAAAAATTAAAGCCAAAATTAGACAACCAGAAGTTTATTATTGTGAAAAAGATATAAACTTACTAATTGAGGCTAAGGTTAGTCAAAAAGAAAACTTTAAACTTTTGAACACTTTCACTTAGACTTGTAATTAAAACTTATTCACGGTGGATGACGAAACCAAATGGCAGAGTGCCTCTATATTCGGGCAATCGAAACCTTGGTAATGCCTCAAATAACGGCTTGCATTCCAGGAAAAAGTAGAAATTTAACCAATAAATGACGTGAAAAACGTCAACACATTGATAGACCAGTTATCATATAATCTGGCTATAATAAGACAGATGGCGCCTCTAAGTTAATAGAAATAGGAAAATCAGTTAAATTTTCAAATAAAATTTGGTAAGTTAACTACAATCAGTGCAAGCGCCACTACAAATCCCCCCTGCCAAAGTCAGACTTTGGGGGATAGCCTTTATCAACCAAAGCTGATACCGCTTGCACTATGAAAACATCACTGACGTATATCCTTGGCATGGTAAACACCTACCAAATTTCCTCTCAAATCTTCTAATTCGTAGTAACAATTTCCTAATTTACGCCGAATGCGAGCCTTGAGAAATGTTGGAGCCAATTTTGCGTTGTAGCCGTGTTCGAAATTGCTCTGTTTAAAGTTTCGACGAAAGACTTCCTGGCCTTCATCATAAGTTACCTCTCTGGAGCGTAGATTGTAAGATTTTTCGTTTCTCTCAAACTGTCCATTCATCAACTCTTTAGCCCTGTTACCCATAATTGCTAGTGAATCATTCTTGTCAAAACGAACCGTTCTGTCCTCCAGCATTTCCAACTGACGTAGAACAGGATAGATGGACGCATTTGTTACCATGTGTTGGCCAAAGGTGAGAAAATAAGGCGATGTCCCTACTGCCGAATGAACGGTGGACCTCAAAGCGCATCCTATACTACTCAGAAGACTATCCCAGTTCTTCTGATTCGGTGATACATAGGATTTGATAGCAGCTAATACTGACCTATTTACACGCTCCGAAGCGTTCGCCTGAGGTGCATGAATTGCCGTGAACACATGGTTTATATTATATCTTTTCATTAGCTGGCTAAACAAATTCGATTTGAACTGAGACCCATTGTCAGAAACGACTGTTTCGGGGACACCGAATATATGGAACAATTCAGTTTCTAAATAATTTATAATAACCTCAGATGTAAACTTCTTAACTGCCTTTAAGAAAGGAAATTTACTATAATGGTCTAAAACCACAAAAATGCCTATATTTCCTGATTTAGATCTAGGGTAGGGACCAAGGAAATCAATATAAAGTTTTTGAAAGAATCGCTGCGTTTCTGAAGTCTTACCCATTGGTGGTCGTAGAGGTTGGCTAGGATGTTTGCTGGATTTACATACCTCACAGTTGTTTATATAATTCCTGACGTCTACTACCATATTTGGCCAGAAATAAAACTTACGAATTTTATATAAAGTCTTATTGATTCCTCCATGAGATGATAACGGATCATCATGAGCTTTTCTCAAAACTTCTAAGACCATATCGCGGGGAACCCATAATTTCCAGGACAGATCGTCATGTATTTGCTCACCAGTAGCATGCTCCATTCTCCTATAGAGATACCCATCCATGATCTTCAAATCAGGCATTTTGTCTAGACTGTTGCCTACTTTCTTTAATAGCTGTTTATACTCAGCAGATTTAAAGCAATCTGAATTTATATCAACAAAAAAACCGCTGTTGTTTTCTGAAGCAGACAGACTCTGTACCTCTAATGCGGACTGACTTTGAAATTGGGAATCGGAATGGTCCTGTGTTGTCAACGCAGATATATCAAGAGCTGAAAGGTCATCAAAATTTACTCTGGAAAGTGCATCTGGGACTATATTTTGACTACCACGCCTATGTTCGATTTTGAATTTATAGCCTTGAAGCTTTAATGCCCATCGAGCTAACCGAGTGCTCAGATCGCTTTGGGACATGAGCCACTTCAATGACGCATGGTCAGTGATGACGGTGAACTCATGTCCTTCCACGTAAGCCCGAAACTTTTTGATGCTTAGCATTGCTGCCAAACATTCTTGTTCGGTAACAGAGTAATTGCGTTGGGCTTGGTTGAGTTTCTTTGACATAAAGGCGATTGGAAACTCTTCACCCTCCGCGTCTTTCTGTACCAAAACTCCTCCTATCCCCGTTCTACTTGCATCACAGTGTATAAAGAACGGCTGTGAGAAGTCTGGACTGTGTAGAACCGGAGCGGTGCTCAAATGGGACTTTAAGGCTTCAAAAGATCGCTGAGCTTCGTCAGTCCAAACAAATTTACGTTTTACTTTAGTTAAGTCGGTCAAAGGCGTGGCAACCGAAGCATAGTCTTTGATGAATTTGCGGTACCAACCAGTCATTCCTAAGAATCGGCGGACCTGTTTGACTGATTGAGGGACGGGAAAATCGGTTATTGCAGACACTTTGTCTGGGTCGGTACGAATTACACCATTTCCTACTAAATGGCCTAGGTATTTTACTTCTGATACGCAAAAATTGCTTTTTTCCACATTAATGGTTAAACCAGATTCTCTGATTCTCTTCGCAACAAGCCTTAGTACTACAAGATGCCTTTCAAACGAATCCGATATGATCAATAAATCGTCGAGGTAAACAAACACCTCCGTCCTGAGAGCCGGTGGTATAACTTTGTCCATCAATTTGGACATAGTTTGCGGAGCATTACATAATCCAAACGGCATTACCGTATAGTGATACAACGGCCTCCCAGGAACGGTGAATGCTGTTTTCTCTCTTGATTCTTGATCTAAAGGGATTTGCCAAAAGGCATCCTTAAGGTCTAAGGCTGTTATATATTCCGCCTTGGGAAGACGACTTAATATTCCATCAATTTGTGGTAAAGGATATGCGTCCCCTACTGTGACAGCGTTCAATTTGCGGCTGTCTAGACAAAGCCTATTTTTACCGGGCTTCCTATGTAATACTACTGGTGAGGACCATGCACTTTTAGACTCCTCTATTACTCCTAACTCCAGCATCCTATCTAGTTCTGCATAGATCAATTTCTCCACTGCTGGAGAGACTGGAAAATGTCGTTGTTTGATGGGTTTCGCTGACCCAGTATCGATTACATGCTGAATCACATTTGTTTTTCCTAATCCCTGTTTCGCAAACGAAGGAAATAAATCGATAACCTGGTCTAAAAGATGCTGCTGAATGTGAGAAAGTTGTATTTTGGGAGCTATCTCCGAAATGAAAGAAATGTTATCGGACACATATTCATTTGTCACTAATCCCGGAGGAAGTAAGTTGAAAAGTTTCCAAAAATCTATCCCCAAAAACAAATCCTTATCAAGGCTGGGCACAATATAAATACTGATCGGCTTTTCAATCCCTTTAAACAAAATTTTAGTCTCTACAAGCCCTGCTATACCCTGGCTTGCGCCATCAGCAGTTTGAACAAAGGATTTTAATTTCTTATAAGCCTGACCCGAGTTCAAATAATCCTTTGCTGCATAAGACCCTATGCAACTTAATGAGGCACCAGTATCTAGTAGTCCTAACAACTTTTTGCCAAAGAGGATCACTTCAGCATATGGCCTAAAATCAGAAGGTCTGTCTAAAATTGAGCAAATACACATTTTCTTCAAATTCCGAACTTTTTCCCAAAATGAACGCATTCGCTTGGCCGATCTTGTTGGTTTCTTAATCTCATTATTTTCATTAAAGATCCTGTTTCTAGCCTCATAATATTCTTTTAATCGCACGTGAAAAGGCTTTATTGTACGTAGCTTGGTATTATTAAAATCATTTTTATCCTTGTGTAAATCTATGTCCAAATCCGGTTGGGTTTCACAACTGCTATCACTATAATTTAATTGTCTTTTCAAAATTCTTACTTCCTGTCTGTCTCCATTTGTCTTCCCTGTGTCGGTGCACTCCTCTGTGCACCCGATCGACCGTTTTTTGGACTACATTTGGGGCAAGTTGGCTTATAAACATTAGGAGACCCGCAACCATAACAGAACACAGTTCTATCTGAAAGACAATCTTGGTATCTGTGTCCTAATTGGTGACAATTCCAACAATTGAAGTTAAGGGCAGAAACTTCGTCACTAGCAGAATCTAACAATTCTCCCATATCACTATTCTCTATCTCCTCTAATTCTGATACTCGCTTAAGACCAAAACCTGGTTTAGTAAAAGGCACGAGGTGTTTTCGACGGATATCCTGCATGAAAAACTCCCTCTGCAAGGAATTAATTTTGAGGTTGAGTATTTCGTGCTGAATTTCAGGTAATAAATTCCGACGTAATATTTCGACAAGCATATTCTCAGACAAGGGCTCTTTTAATCGGTCTGTTAACTCCACAATCGATTCATAAAAACTGTCGAAATTTTCACCCCGGTTTTGCTTCCTATCTCTGATCAACTCCCTTATATCGATATCTGTTCTGGAGTCACTGTATTGTCGTCTTAATGCTCTACACAAATCATGCCAAGAAACCGATGAGACGGACCTATGGTACCGCCAAAACCAATCCGCAGCTTTGCCTTCAAACAAAGAGCTGGCATTTCGACATAACAAATCAAAGTCTCCTTGGAGCGTCTGAACTGTTAAAGCTTCAACTCGGTAAATGAAATTCTCTATTGGCAAACCATTAGAGTTACCAGTAAATTTTAATTTCCAATTGGTCATGATATGGAGGACCTTATCTGGCCTTGAATTTAGATCGGACGAGGAAGTATTACGACTCGAGGCTGCACCTGAAGCTGGAGGACCTGAGCGACTAGTATTGTGGGGTGCCTGACCTGAAGTATTCAAGGATATACCTAACATCTCTCGAAATGTCCTTTCTTCTACTGAAGGTAAGGTAGGCATCTCTCTGGGTGATGTAGTATGAGTGTGTGTAGGTCTAGCAACTGGAGAACCTGATCTGCCATTCAAATTGAGTTGTGAAAACATCGTCTCAACATTAGTTCGAATCAACCCAGAAATCTGGTCACTTAAACTTGCTAACAACTGAGCCTGTTGGGTTGCCATTGCAGATGCAATCACTCCCTGCAAATCCTCATAACGAATAGACCTATCATTACTACTAGCAGTATTCGCGCCACCAGATGCTGTCTGATCTCCCGCAGCATCAGATGTGGGTGGCTGAGGGGGTTGTGACTTCGCCTGGGACCTAGTCGATATTCCCGCAGCACCGGGAACCTTTGAATCGCTTAGAATACGAGCATCGCATGTTGGACAAAAAGGACGAGTTTTCATACACTGCGCCAAACACGCCTTATGAAAATTATGACCACAATTAGTTCGCTGAAATTGCGATTTTGAAGTTATCAAAGAAGCGCAAGCACCACAAGTTAATTGTGTATCTACCCCACCTTCAGTTGGAACACTACCACTGGCAGCTTCCTTCGACATCTTAACAACTTGGTTATACCAAAACAAAAATTGTGGAAAAAAAAAAAAAAAATGAAAAAGCTAAGTAAGTTAGTAATAGCCAAAAAAAACTCTTGACCAAAACCAAAAATTTTTAAGATTAAGAACACCAAAAAAAAAAAATAAAATTGTAATGAAAAATTATTTAATGAAAAAAATATAGGAAATAAAAATTCAATTTTAAAATGATAGTAAAAAAAATTATCTCGTTGAAAAAAATTATTTCTTCTATAAGATGTATCTAAATTAATAATGGTTATTTTTAATCGCAAAATAGAAATCGGTTTACCAGAACACTATTTTCAAAATATCATCTGTTTGATCCTTTTAAAAATTCGGGAAAGCTTGCGAATATAATTTCTTTTGATATGGTGACAGAAAACATGTAAAGAAAGCGTAGAAAAGCAAGAGAGATAGACGAATTTTCCTTGGTATAGTTGCTCACACACTATATATCCAACGGAAAAAAAGGGAAATTTTGTATTAACTTCTTTTGCCCGTGGTCAGCACTAGCATATAGCCATCCAGAAACTGAATTCCAAAGCGAACATAAAAAAATAAACACAAAAATGCAGATAGGATATAAAAAAAAACATGTCTGATAATTGGTTGGTAAAGGATTAAAAATATGACCATGAACAATGTCCAAATTAACATGAAATGTCTTCGGAAAAATAAGAGGAAAAAAAAATGTGAAGCCGAACAAAAGTTAGCGTAAAGCTAGGTGGTATTAAAATTTACTAAATGTCCTGTTCGGGCCCCACGTTGGGCGCCATTAAATTTATTCTGTAGCATATAACGTTGGTCGAAAATGGTTGATGTTATTTTGGGGCATTGATCAAGGAACTAGCACGCAATATCTCCGGCCTTATTGCTCGTCGGTGGGGAGGTTCGATGTGCTTGAATGCCACGGGTACCACTGTGCCACATATAAATCTATATTTGTATGCGTGCTATTTAATTAAGACAGGAAGGAAAGGAAACGGACAGTATAGGAACATAGGAAACGGAAAATATAGTTGAATTGACAAGTTGCCAGAATAGAAAGAAAAGTGGTAGAAAGTTTAGGAACATGTAAAAGTTGCTGAAAGAAAGATGCAACAAACCATATCAAAAGACTTAAGCAACAAGATGTTGTGTTGCCACTATTGCCCACCCGACCATGGTCAAAACAATCCATTGCCATCGGATTTATTTTCTATGATTTAACCCCTTGCATGCATCCTACAAGCTTTACCCGACCCTAGCAGGAATCAAACAGACGTATTTTCAAGCTCACTTAAAATTCATCATATTATATTTCAATAAAAATTCAAACAAACAATAGCTCATTTTCGTACCCTAATATACATGGAGAAAAAAATACAAAAATTAAATTAACATTCCTAAATATCTAGAAACCAAACTAAATTAAAAAAAAAGTATCTAAATTACAAGGAAAATTTTAGTTTAAATTTCATAGGTTCATTGTAAACTTGACTAATTGTTTGAATCAAAAGAAATAGAAACAAAAAAAAAAAAAAAAAAACGGGAAAAAACAATTGTATATATCAAATTGTAAATAGAAAATTTAGTTAATAAATATAATCCCTAAAGGAGAGAAATTTAGTTTAATTATATATATATATATATATATATTTTTTTTTTTTTAATTCGATAGCAAAATTTTTAACTAGGGAAATTTTGATTGATTTTCATAATTAAATTTAAGAGAGAAACATTTTTTTTTTTTCCTCTTAAGTTTTTTCCTTCTTTTTTTCTTTGGTTTATAAGGAAATTAGATTACTTTTAGAATTGAGAAAAAAATATATATATTAAACAAGTATATATGCAAAACCACAAAGTGCAAAAGAATTGAAAAAAAGTAAACAAAATAAGTTCAAAATATCACTTTTGTTTTGCTTGTCCATAAAAAAATGCATTTGGTTGCCTTTCAACAGTACCAGCAAGAAGGGTCAATATGAGGGTAACCATATTAAATCCATTACGCAAGTTTAACATTTAAGAGAGACATTAACAGATTTAATCGTATCTCAAAATATTTACTTAATTCATATAACAAATCCAAAATCTCGAATTTCACAAAAAAAAAATGTAGTTAAAACATTTTCTTTGATTTCACTCTCATGGCCACTCTAATACTGCATACCTTAGATCAATTGCAGAACAAAGCATAGGCAACAAAATAAAAAAAAGAAACAAAAGTCATTGACTTACCAGCTGCTGACGGTCTCTCGTTGAAAGTACTTCCAATGATGTTTGGCCGGCTGCGCTGCTAGAACAAATTTTTAAACAATGTTGCCCTGGTCATGTTGCTAAACAGGTTGATCAGTGCAGACAAAAAGAAACAAAATTTTGCTAGAAAAAGAATTTAATGTACCACGGAGAAATGTTGCCAACAGTGGTGGAAAAAAAAACAACTAGTCAACATGGCAATAATTTTAACACCATTTAAAAAAGTGACACTAGCAACATTTCCGCAAGATCACCATCATCAGTAAATTTTAGTATAGGAGTTTAATGATCATTAAAATATTCAAAAAAAAAAAAAAAAAAGAACACTAGGCAATTTCTTGTTGTTGTTGCTAATTTACCCTGAACATGAAGATGGTGATCTTGAGAGCCAACGGGAATATTTTGCAATTCCTTTTTTATCATTAAATTCTTTTCAGACTTAATATTTTGCACTTAATTTTTCGTTTTTTTTGTTGTTTTTTTTTTTTTTTTTTGTTACACTTTCATATGATTTGAATACAAAAAAATAAATAAAAAAAAAGAAGGAACGAATTATACTACATAAGAGTATAAATGAATTAAAAAATGGCAAAAAGAATATGTACGTATCCTTAGGTATAACAAAAAAAAAATGTATATGACTTTTGAACATAATTTCACTTCACTTAACGTAGAGTTTTCTTTTTTTTTTCAAAGGTGGTTTTTGATATTCTAATGATGCTTTTTTCTATGCCAAACAGAACTTCATTTGTATTGTTGTACACTATTTTAACAGGTTTTATACATAATTTCATTAGCGTTTCTTTTACAAGTTTATTTTACCCGGCCTTTTCACACTTTTGGTGAGGTTTCTGGTAAATTTTGGCAACTTTGGTAATTTTGCCATGGACTTTGGCGAATTTTTTTCCTTTTTCACCCACATGAAACATTGACAAACAGCACTTTTCCTCATCGAATTCCAACCAAAAGCATTTATTAAAACGATTTTTTTCTTCCTTCTGCCGACGGACAATTGACTTTGAACAAAGGGGTATGCGATGCTAACAACGGCGATCAAAGAGAACTGATACGTTCGTGCAATTAAAGACGATGGGAGAGGCAAATTTGGTTGAGCTGCGGCAACAGCTTTATTGATGATAGGCCTTTTTGATTTGGAATATAAGAGTTCCAAAGAGAAATCTATACGCCAGAAATAAAATAATATGTTTTTGCCGTAAAAATTAAAGCCAAAATTAGACAACCAGAAGTTTATTATTGTGAAAAAGATATAAACTTACTAATTGAGGCTAAGGTTAGTCAAAAAGAAAACTTTAAACTTTTGAACACTTTCACTTAGACTTGTAATTAAAACTTATTCACGGTGGATGACGAAACCAAATGGCAGAGTGCCTCTATATTCGGGCAATCGAAACCTTGGTAATGCCTCAAATAACGGCTTGCATTCCAGGAAAAAGTAGAAATTTAACCAATAAATGACGTGAAAAACGTCAACACATTGATAGACCAGTTATCATATAATCTGGCTATAATAAGACAGATGGCGCCTCTAAGTTAATAGAAATAGGAAAATCAGTTAAATTTTCAAATAAAATTTGGTAAGTTAACTACAATCAGTGCAAGCGCCACTACACTGAAAAACAGCAGAACCGATATTCTCGCAATTTTCGCTTATTGTGTAGGTTGGTCTGAAAGGAAACATAGGTTATAAAATGTTTCAGTATCGGAAGGGGGACGGACCCTCCCCCTTATGCCAAAAACACAACCCAAAATCAAAAGTGGACCGATCGAGACAATATAGGTATCAAATTAAAGGTTTCGGAGAGTAGAATACGAATATGGTATTAAAATTTGAGTCTAAGTTCCCATCGGGTCGCCCCAACCAGAAAACTCCCCAAACAGACATATAGGAGGTTCATTTCAATATGGGGCTCAAATGAAAGGTATTCGGGAGTAGATATGGAATCTGGCATACAAAATGAGATCGAAGTATAGAGGGTCACACCAAAAACACCAAATGGGCATATGACCTATCATGACTATATGGGACTCGGTTTGTTTGTTTGTTCCGTAGAATCAAAAACGGCTGAACCAATTTTCTTATAATTGTCACAGATTGGGTCTGGAAGGAAAAAAGGCTATATAATTTATGAAGATCGGATAGGGGCGGAACTCCACCTAACCCCAAAAACTTCACGCAGAACCAAACGTTAACCAATAGGAACAATATGTGTATCAAATTAAGGATATTGGAGACTAGAAAAGGAATATCTTACTAAAATTTGGATCCAAGTACTAACAGGGCCGCCCCAACCCCAAACCTCCCCTAATCAGAAATATGCGACGTTCATGTCAATATGAGACTCAAATGAAAAGTATTCGGCAGTAGATTACAAATATGGCATACAAAATTAGGTCCAAGCAATGGGAGACGCCCCACCTCCATATACCCCCAAATGGGCATATCAGCCAACCATGGCTGGGTATTTGGTATTAGATTACGAATAACATTAACATTTGCGTTCAAATTTAGATGGCGCTTTTTCTCCTAAAAATAAGTCAAATTGGTTAATTGACCCATTATGAGAAAATGGGACTCAAATAAAATGTATTTGAGAGTAGAAAACGAATTTGTTATTCAATTTTGGGGCCAAGTGTTTGGGGAACGCTCCCCTAAACTGAACTACATTTCCGACTATGGCAATATGGAGCTCAAATCAATGGTATTTGGGAGAAAAGAACGAATTTACCGGTGGCCGCCCAAGCCCCAAAACACCCTTCAAACGGTTCATATTTACCGACCATGGCAATATGGAGCTCACATTAAAGGGATTTGGGAGTGGAGCATGAATTTGATATCCATATGCAAGTCAAAATGTCTGAGGTGCCATTTCTAGCCGAAAAATCACTTCTTATTACATTTATTTTCAAAAACACCAGATCTCGGAGATTGGCAATGTAATTCGTCTGGAATTTTTTTGCACTCTCACAGTCACCAAAAACAAAACATGGTTTCTATTGTTGGGGTCGGGTGCCTCGAGGGCCGTCCAAAATCCGCCAAATGGATATACAGAACAGTCTCGATATCCAATTGAAGAGCCATGTGTTTGGGGAGCCGCTCAAACAAAAATACCTCCTATTATAAAAAAGGTATTTAAGGTGGAAATTGATAGATTTTCGGAATATTATTACTCATTTTCGGGACAAATGTTCTGGGGTCCACCCCACCCTCAAACAGAACTTATTTACCAATCATGCCATTATATTTACTTTAAGGGCCAAGTGTCTGGGTGGCCATCCCAGTGCGGCAGTGCGACACCTCTTTGGGGAGAATTTTTTGCATGGCGTGGTACCATGCAAATGTCGCCAGTATAAAGAGCGGATCACCACAGCTTTAAATTTTGTGCGATGTTTTCGCCAGGATTCGAACGCAGGCGTCAGCGTCATAGGCGGACATAGGCTACAGTGGCATGAATCCGATACCCACCCTAAAAAGTTATTAGAGAGTTAAAGAAGGCGCAGCGGAGAGGGCCCGGTTCGTCACTTATATACAAAAACTAAGTTTTGTTAAAATACATCCAGATTTCAAATATGGAAAAATTGTATTATTCCAAATGGATTCTTGTAATATATTCCCGAAAAAAAAAAATACTTGGCAACCCTGGTCATACAATCGCACCACTGTCCTGTGAAAAGAAATGAATTTTCATCACTTTAAAGTGGGTGACACTTAAATTCTGTGAATTCCTCACCCTAGACTGACGAGAAATGCATGTAATGAAAATAGGGTTAACATGTTATAATGTAATTTGTTAAGCAAATATGTTGCATGACATTTGCTTATGGATCTTAACAGGAAAATGGATTTGCATTGCCCTTATGTGGAAGAGTGAGAGAGAAAGATACGGAGCAGAGGAGCTATTTGTTCATACATTTCCATGGAAATCAGGACGTTTTAATTGTAGCAATTACAATTAATTTGAAAGAATTAAATTCAATTATTAGGCAAAACCGAAAGTATTTAATTAGGGCAAAAATAAAGAAAGATAATTAGATACACATTTTTAATTGCTCATAGGAAACACTCTTCATATTCACTAATTAGTTTCAAAAATTAATTAGTATGAGTAGTTTAAAAAAACTTATGTTTGAGATGTAGTGTGTGATTATTGTGCCTTTAAGCATGGCCCAGTGGTTAGAGTGTTCCAAAAAAACAAAAAGTATTTTTTTTTTTTTTTTTTTTGAAACGCATACCCTCCATTTTACCCCCTTGATTTCAATAAGCAAAATACGAAATATTATGGTGATCGGTTAGCAATAATCCGTGTCGACATGACCTTTACAGTTGGAGGTTGTGCTTTATAAGTAGAGAGCGGAAATATACGCACTTCTTGTTAATGGGCCGATTTTCAGCAACATTTGTATTTAGGCAAAATTTGATGTAAGAAAACGAATTTTGAGCTCATATTTGAAATATAAATTTTTTGTGCCAATAAAGAAAAGCCAATAAAGAAAATTTTAGAATCTAAAAGAAGCAAACCATAGGGTTTTTAAGTACTTTTCTGGATGTAAATGTGATCTTTAAGCCAGTTTTCCTCTAATTGTATACAGAGGAACTTAATGTTCAAATATGCACCGATCTCCCGATTTAGGGTCTTAGACCTATAAAAGTCGCATTTATTACCCGATTTAACTGAAATTTGGCTCAACCTGTTAAGTTGTAAGTTTCCTGATATCTGTGCCTAATATGGTTGAGATTGGTTCATATCTTAAAATAGCACCCATAGCAATCGATTTCCAATTTGAGGTAAAGGAGCAATAAAAGCCTCATTATACCCAACACCACTGCTGTGGTAAAGGGTATTACAACTTAGTGAATTTGTTTGTAATACCCAGAAAGAACAGATGTAGGCCTACTGATAAGTATGCCGATCGACTCAAAATCACTTTCCTATTATATTCTAGATGGGGGTATACTAATTTCCTCATTCTGTTTGTAACTTCTCGAAATATTCGTCTAAGATCCCATAAAGTGTATATATTCTTGATCGTCATAACAGTTTAAGTTGATCTAGCCATGTCCGTCCATCTGTCTGCCCGTCCACCCTTCTGTCTGCCCGTCCGTCCGTCTGTCTGTCGAAAGCATCCAAACTTTCGAAGGAGTAAAGCTAGCCGCTTGAAATTTTGCACAAATACTTCTTATTAGTGTAGGTCGATTGGGATTGTAAATGGGCTATATCGGTCCACGTTTTGATATAGCTGCCATGTAAACCGATCTGGGATCTTGACTTCTTGATCCGCTAAAGGGTACAATTCTTATCCGATTTGGCTGAAATTTGTGTTTTATTATGACTTCCAATAACTGTGCTGAGTATGGTTGAAATCGGTTCATAACCTGATATAGCTGTCATTAAAACCTATCTGGGGTCTTGACTTCTTGAGCGTCTAGAGTACGCAATTCCTATCCGATTTTGCTGAAATTTTGTGCGATGTGTTTTGTAATGACTTCCAACAAATGTGCTGAGTATGGTTTAAATCGGTCCATAACCCGATATAGCTGCCATATAAATCGTACTGGGGTCATGACTTCTTGAGCCCCTACAGGGAGAAATTCTTATCCGATTTGGCTGAAATATTGTAAGAGATGTTTTGTTATGACTTCCAACAACTGTGTTAAGAATAGTTCAAATCGGTCTATAACCTGATATAGCTGCCATATAAACCGTTCTGCGGTCTTGAGTTCTTGGGCCACTAGAGGACGCAATTATTATCCGATGTGGCTGAAATTTTGCATGTGCTGAGTATGGTTTAAATCGGTCCATAACCTGATATAGCTGACATATAAATCGATCTGGGGTCATGACTTCTCTACAGGGAGAAATTCTTATCCGATTTGACTGAAATATTGTAAGAGATGTTTCGTTTTGACTTCCAACAATGTATTAAGAACGGTTCAAATCGGTCCATAACCTGATATAGCTGCCATATAAACCGATCTGGGATCTTGACTTCTTAAGCCACTATAGGGCGCATTTATTATCCGATTTAGCTGGAACCTTGCATAAGGTGTTTTGTTAAAACTTTCAATAACTGTGCTAAGAATAGTTCAAATCGGTCCATAACCATAGCTGCCATATAAACCTATATGGGATCTTGATATCTTGAGCCTCTAAAGGGCGCAAGTATAGCCCGATTTGGCTGACATTTTGTATAACGGCTTCTCCCATGACCTTTAGCATACGTGTCGAATATGGAATGAATCGGTTTATAGCCTAATACAGCTCCCCTATAAACCGATTTCCCTATTTTACTTCTTCAGCCTCTAAAGTGCGCAATTCTAACTAGATTTGGTTGAAATTTTACATAATGACTTCTACCGAAATGAACCATTACTAGATATTGTTCCAATAACATAGCAATTCTTTTCTTTTATCCTTTGTTTGCCTAAAAAGAGATACCGCGCATAGAACTCGACAAATGCGATCCATGGTAGAGGGTATGTAAGATTCGGCCCGGCTGAACTCAGCACACTCTTATTTGTTTTTTCTTTTTTATACCCACCACCGAAGGATGGGGGTATATTCATTTTGTCATTCCGTTTGCAACACATCGAAATATCCATTTCCGACTCTATAAAGTATATATATTCTTGATCAGCGTAAAAATCTAAGACGATCTAGACATGTCCGTCCGTCTGTCCGTCTGTCCGTCTGTCTGTTGAAATCACGCTACAGTCTTTAAAAATAGAGATATTGAGCTGAAATTTTGCACAGATTCTTTTTTTGTCCATAAGCAGTTAAGTTCGAAGATGGGCTATATCGGACTATATCTTAATATAGCCCCCATATAGACCGATCCGCCGATTTAGGGTCTTAGGCCCATAAAAGCCACATTTATTATCCGATTTTGTTGAAATTTGGGACAGTGAGTTGTGTTAGGCCCTTCGACATCCTTTGTCAATTTGGCTCAGATCGGTCCAGATTTGGATATAGCTGCCATATAGACCGATCCTCCGATTTAGGGTCTAAGGCCCATAAAAGCCACATTTATGGTCCGATTTCGCTGAAATTTGGGACAGTGAGTTGTCTTAGGCCCTTTGACATGTTTCTCTAATTTGGTCCAGATCGGTTCAGATTTGCATATAGCTGCCATATAGACCGATCCTCCGGTTTAGGGTCTTAGGCCCACAAAAGCCACATTTATTATCCGATTGTGATGAAATTCGGGGCAGTGAATTGTGTAAGGCCCATCGACATCCTTCGTTAATTTGGTCCAGATCGGTCCAGATTTGGATATAGCTGCCATATAGACCGATCTCTGAATTTAAGGTTTAGGGCCCATAAAAGAGGCATTTATTGTCCGATTTCGCCGAAATTTGGGAAAGTGAGTTAAGTTAAGCCCCTTGACATACTTCTGCAATATCACACAGATCGGTCCAGATTTGGAAATAGCTGCCATATAGACCGATATCTATGTTTTAGGTATTGGGGCCATAAAAGACGCATTTTTTGTCCGATGTCGCTGAAATTTTAGACAGTGAGTTTGGTTAGGTTCTTCGACGTCCTTCCTAAATTTTGCCCAGATCGGTTCAGATTTGAATATAGCTGCCATATAGACCTATCTCTGGATTTAAGGTTTAGGGCCCATAAAAGAGGCATTTATTGACCGATTTCGCCGAAATTTGGGACAGTACTTAGTGTTAGGCTCTTCGACATGTTTATGCAACTTGGCCCAAATCGGTCCAGATTTGGATATAGCTGCCATGTAGACCGATATCTCGATTTAAAGTCTTGGCCCCATAAAAGGCGCATTTATAATCCGATTTCACTGAAATTTGGCACAGTGACTTATGTTCGGCTTTTCGACATCCGTGTCGTATATAGTTCAGATCGGTATGAGATATATGAGTATAAGGTATGAAATTTTCACCGAATTTTGATGAAAGGTGGTTTACATATATATACCTGAGGTGGTGGGTATCCAAAGTTCGGCCCGGCCGAACTTAACGCCTTTTTACTTGTTTATTTTCAAGTATGCATTTTGTATACAAAGTACAGATTTACATGGAATTTATTACAAAAACACAAACTGTTCCCTGCATCTCTACTATGGCTGTGATAAAATGTAAGGTACGACTCTGAAACCCTCTGTCTGCATATCCTTTAAAATTTTTTGTAACTACGCCTTATAAGTATAAATCGGGCTATCTATATATGGGAGCTATATCTAAATCTGAACCGATTCTTACCAAAATTTATAGCGTTTGCCACCTTCATTACAAAAAACGACAGACGGACACTCACAGAATATGCGGACAGACGGATATGGCAAATCCCATTCACCAAGAACCCTAACTTTATCTACCTCGGCACCGGTGTAACCGAAACCACAGTTTGCAAATAAAGAAGAAGAATACTGGCAAACAGATGCTACTTTGGGTTAAGCAAACAGATTAGAAACATGGCCACCACTCAACAGACGAAGATTACACTGTACATGACACTGATGCTAACCGTGTTGTTATATGGCTCTGATGTATGGGTACTTGTGAAAGCAAACAAGGCAGTTCTTGAAGTGTTTGTGAGATTCTTTGTAAAGTTTATGGACCAGTTTGTATTGGTGGAGAATATCGGCGTCGTATGAACCACGAACTGTATGACGATATTAGCATAGTTAAACGTACCAAAATACAACGGATGCTTTGGCTCATCAAGTCAAAATGAGTGTAGAAGCTTCAACCAAGAATTCGATTGAAGGCAATCACTGCGCTATATGTAAACTGGTTTGACCAACACACCGTTGGGAAGATCAATTGGTGACTAGAAACTGGGTTCAGAGCGCAGAAGATCGAGGAGCTTGGAAATCTATTCTAAGTTTGGCTTATAGATCAAATATTCTGTCTTAGCCAAATGAAACAAAGTGTTCGTCCTTGCCTTCGATCAAGTTGTAGTTATATTTTAGACAAATCCTTCAAAATTGAGCTTGAGAAAATATATTTAAGAGTCTGGTAAGATGAAAATCGCCAGACAGACTTATGTTTAGAAATCTAACGGCTTTTTACAATAAATCGAATTTCAGTGCTCTATAGACACCTTTCGCAATTTAAAGCAATTATTGCAAGACATTGAATTAACTTCAATCAAATTGTAATTGAAAATTTAAGCTTAAATTAAATTTATTTAGTATTTCACATAACTTTATATCAAGAGACACAAAAAGCGAATTCAAATGCTTTGATGTTGTGCCAAAGAAAAATGTAAAATGAACAACCTTCTCATATTTGACATGATTGTGTGTGAATGTTCTACCACTTAAGCTCATAAAAGGGTTGGCTTAAAAAACACAAACTAAAGAGTTTTAATTGAAGACCCCCTTCCCCGGTGTCCGCCCAAGCACAAGGCAAACATTCCTTCATTCGGAACTTACATAACATGAACTATTTATAAATCTTCCTCTCTACCTTGGCTCATATCAAATGGAAATCTATGCAGTCCCTAAAGGACTAAACGAATAGTTAATGCTATTTCCTTTTGCGGTTAGCCCAAAAAATAATTTTTCCTTTTCAAATCAAAGGGATTACTTTTTTGTTTGGGTTGTCACAACCCTTGAAGGGTTGTTGTCGTTGTTGTGTTGGCCAACAAAGGCAACATAGCAACCATGTTGTTGGCATTGTATACCGAATTAATTTACTAATTGGAAAGCAAACAACTTGCCAAGTCCTTGGGCATACTTTCTACCAGATGTCCTAGCACCCAACCACTTACCCATCCACCCAGCGAGGCTCAGCACACGCACAGGATCCTCTCAGAAGAGGCAAATCTTTGGCAGAGATGCTAACGTTTCTTAACCGAAAACAACTTTTCTCTTTAATTTCCAATTAATTTCGCACAACATAAACTAATTACAATGTGTCAAAAATCCAAATCCAAGATGTTTAATTAAAAGGCATTTTTCTTGAACAACAAAACCGCACAATATCCTTGTAGCTCTCCATCGAATTTATTCCGTTTCTATGCCCTCCATCCACTGTGCCCCGCTGAAGAGAAAGTACCATCTTGGAATGGGGAGGCGGCAAGGTAAACAGGCAATGTCCTTTGCCTAGCCCAACTTAAACCAAAGGAAAAGAGAAAACAACGCCAAAAGTTTAACCACAGCTCAAGGAAAAAGTTTTCTTTTCGAATTTCTTTGCAACAACCGAAACAACAGCATTTTGAAGATGCCACAAATTTACGGTAAATAAATTTCACGAAAAACTAAATATCTTTGCTGTTATGCAGGTGGTCTGCTCCTTGAGTCTTATTGCCTTAAAGCAAAGAGAATATTTGAAGGCAGTGCAAATCTGTTTCGTTTAAAATCAAATTTCTTGCTCCTTCCCAAAAACGGTGCAAAGATTAGAACACCGCTAACACCATGGGAAATGGCAAAGCAAAACGTTTGGCGACTATACATTATAGACATTTTAAGTGGTTCAAGTTTGTGGACAAAAATGAAGGAACATGGTCGTGAACTGAAAAACTGTCCCTGGCTGTCGCATATCTCTTAACTGTGTCCGGGCGTAGATATTCTAGGGAATTATAAAGCAGACAACCGAAACCTTCAGACAATACTATTTCATCTTCTGATTTATTTAGGCCTGAAGAGAAAGTGCATGCCAGATCGTACAAATGGAAGGCTAAGAATTTTGTGGACCGAATTGTCTTTCATGAAGCCAGCACTCCAAAAGGTCCATAGTTTTGCTAATCCGAATCTTATGAACCTTCCACCATAGATCGCATTTGTCGAGTTCTTTTCCCGATATCTCTTTTTAGGCAAACAAAGGATAAAAGAAAAGAATTGCTATAATATTGGGTCTATATCAAGTTTTGGTCTGATTTGAACCATAATTCAATTGAATGTTGGACACCACAGCAGAAGCCATCGTGTAAAATTTCAGTCAATTCGAGTACGAATTGCGCCCTTTAGGGCCCAAGATATATAAAGATCGGTTTATATGGGAGTTGTATCAGGCTATAGACCGATTCGGACCATATTTGGTACGTATATTGAAGGTCATGGGAGAAGCCGTTGTACGAAAATTCTGTCAAATCGGATAATAATTACGCCCTCTGGAGGCTCAAGAAATCAAGATCCCAGATCGGTTTATATGGCAGCTATATCAGGTTATGGATCTATTTTTTAAAAGAATGTAAATGCATTTTTAATAAAACTTACAATAAACTTTAATCAAATATACTTTTTTTACACTTTTTTTCTAAAGCAAACTAAAAATAACAGCTGATAACTGACAGAAGAAAGAATGCAATTACAGAGTCACAAGCTGTGAAAAAAATTGTCAACGCCGACTATATGAAAAATCCGCAATTACTTTTTGGGCAACCCAATATTTAAACCATATTTGGCACAGTTGTTAGAAGTCATAAGAAAACACGTCGTGCGAAAATTCAGCCAAATCAGATAAGAATTGCGTCCTCTAGTGGCTCAAGAATTCAAGTTCAAAGATCGGTTTATATGGTACCTATATCAGGTTATGGACCAATTGGCACAGTTGTTGGAAGTCATAAAAAAACAGCTCATGCTAAATTTTAGCCAAATCGGATAAGAACTGTGATCTCAAGTGGTTCAAGAAGTCAAGATCCAAGATCGGTTTATATGGCTGCTATATCAAACAAGTAAAAGCGTGCTAAATTCGGCCGGGCCGAATCTTATATACCCTCCACCATGGATCGCATTTGTCGAGTTCTTTTCCCGGCATCTCTTCTTAGGCAAAAAATGATATAAGAAACGATTTGCTCTACTATTAGAGCGATATCAAGATATGGTCCGGTTTGGACCTTTGGGGGCTCAAGAAGTAATATAGAGAGATCGATTTATATGGGAGCTGTATCGGGCTATAGACCGATTCAGACCATAATAAATACGTATGTTGATGGTCATGAGAGAATCCGTCGTACAAAATTTCAGGCAAATCGGATAATAATTGCGACCTCTAGAGGCTCAAGAAGTCAAGATCCCAAATAGGTTTATATGACAGCTATATCAGGTTATAGATCGATTTGAACCATACTTGGCACAGTTGTTGGATATTATGACAAAACACGTCGTGCAAAATTTCATTCAAATCAGATAAGAATTGCGCACTCTAGAGCCTCAAGAAGTCAAGACCCAAGATCGGTTTATATGGCAGCTAAATCAAAACATGGACCGATATGGCCCATTTACAATACCAACCGACCTACACTAACAAGAAGTATTTGTGCAAAATTTCAAGCGGCTAGCTTTACTCCTTCGGAAGTTAGCGTGCTTTCGACAGACAAACGGACGGACGGACAGACGGACGGACATGGCTAGATCGGCATAAAATTTCACGACGATCAAGAATATATATACTTTATGGGGTCTCAGACGAATATTTCGAGTAGTTACAATCAGAATGACGATATTAGTATACCCCCCATCTTATGGTGGAGGATATAAAAATGGACCGATATAGCCCATTTCAATCCCAACTGGGAGGCCAACGTAGCGCAGAGGTTAGCATGTCCGCTTGTGACGCTGAACGCCTGGGTTCGAATCATGGAGAGATCATCAGAAAAAATTTTTCAGCGGTGGTTTTCCCCTCCTAATTCTGGCAACATTTGTGAGGTGCTATGTCATGTAAAACTTCCCTCCAAAGAGGTGTCGCACTGCGGCTCGCCGTTCAGACTCGGCTATAAAAAGGGGGCCCCTTATCATTGAGCTTAAACTTGAATCGGACTGCACTCATTGATATGTGAGTAGTTTGCCCCTGTTCCTTAGTGGAATGTTCATGAGCAAAATTTTGCAATTTTACAATCCCAACTGACCGACGCTATTAAGAAGTATTTGTGCAAAACTTCAAGTGCTCATTACTCCTTCGAAAGTTGGCGCGCTTTCGACAGACAGACGGACGGACGGACATGGATAGACCGACTTAAAATGTCATGATAATCAAGAATATATATACTTTATGGGGTCTTAGATGAATATTTCGAGAAATTACAAACAGAATGACGAAATTAGTATACCCCCACCCTATGGTGGGTGGGGGATAATTATGTCCTTCAACTAAATTTTTTTACTTCCTTTACTTTAATTGGCTATGACAGAACATTTGTTCCACTAGCCGAACGTAGAATAGCGTTCCAAGTGCCTCGATCTTCTGCGCTCATTCTAAAATCTCTGACACCAAGTTTCGAGGTGTCTCCCATCACTTGATCTTTCCATCGGGCTTTTCGTCTTCCCGGTTTGCGTGTACCACTGTGTTTGTCTTCAAAAGACTTCTTTGCTGGAGCTTCTTCATCCATTCCGACAACATGACCTAGCCAACGCAGCCGTTGTATTTTGATATGTGTAACTATGCTATTGTCGTTATACAGCTCTTGGTTCATACGACGCCTATATTCTCCGTTAACGCAAACTGGTCCATATATTTTACAAAGAATCTTTCTCTCAAATACTCCAAGCACCGCCTCATCTGCTTTCACAAATACCCATGCTTCAAATCAATATAACAATACGGGTAGTATCAGTGTCTTGTATAATGTAATCTTCGTCTGTCGAAAGGTGGCCTTGTTTCTAAACTGCCTACTTAATCGAAAGTAGCTAATATTATTTTTCGCTTTATCTCAAAACTGGTGTCATTCGTTTCGGTTACGGCGGTGCCGAGGTAGATAAAGTTACTGGCTATATCAAAGTTGTTGTTCCCAACTTTCTCCATGTTCTTTATCTGCTCGGTTGTGCAAGGCTTTTTTGGAGCGGAAACCATCCATTTCGTCTTATCTCCATTTACTGCCAGACCCATTTTCACTGACTCTCTTTCGATTTTTTCAAAGGCTGCAGTAAGTACTTCCGGTCACCGACCTATGATATCGATGTCGTCGGCATATGCGAGTAGCATGTGTTCTCTTATGATTAGTGTGCCATATCTATTCACATCTGCATCTCGTATAATCTTCTCCAGCATGATATTAAAGAGATCACACGAGAGGCTGTCTCCTTGTCTGAAACCTCGTTTGGTATTAAATGGTTAGGAGAGATTCTTTCCTATTCTTACAGAGGAACGCATATCATCAAGTGTCATCCTGCAAAGTCTTATTAATTTTGCAGGGATACCAAACTCAGACATGGCTTGAAATAACTTTGAACGTAAAGGAGTATCGAAAGCGGCTTTGTAGTCAACAAAGATATGGTAGGTGTTGAAATGTCCTTCTCGGGTCTTTTCCATGATTTGGCGCAGTGTGAATATCTGGTCCAGGGTGGATTTACCAGGCTTAAAGCCGCATTGATAGGGTCCAATTATCTCATTGACTTTAGGTTTTAATCTTTCACACTGTACCCTCGAGAATATATTGTATGCGATGGGGAGGAGACTTATTCCTCTGTAGTTGGCACATTTCGTCTTGTCTCCTTTCTTGTATACGGGATATAGTATGCTGAGGTTCCAATCATCGGGTATGCGTTCTTCTAGCCAGATTGCGCAGATAAGCTGATGCATACGCCTTATCAGCGTGTCGCCTCCGGTCTTAAATAGTTCAGCGGGTAACCCGTCGGCTCCTGCTGCCTTGCTGTTCTTTAGTCGGGTTACTGCTACTTGGACCTCATTCTGACTAGGAGGTAAACATTCTATACCATCATCAGGGATTGGTTCTGCGGTATCCTCTTCGCCGCCAATGTCGGGCACTAGCAGTTGGGTAAAATGTTATTTCCATCTCCTCAGCATGTTATCTGTATCAGTTACCAGATTTCCTTCTTTGTCTCTGCAGGAGGATGTGCCTGCACTAAAGCCATCGGTTTGGTGTTTAATTCTTTGGTAGATTTCCGGACTTCATTCTGACTCCTGTACATCTCAATTCGCTCGAACTCACGTCTTTCCATTTCCATTTTCTTTCTGCGGAATAGACGTTTCTCCTCTCTCCTTTTCTCCCGATACCTCTCCTTCATCTGGCGCATTGCTACTGATTGCAGGGTTGCTCTATATGCCGCATTCTTGGCTTCAGTAGCATTTCGACACTATTGGTCGTACCATGGGTTTCTTGGAGGAAGCTTCGGGTACCCAAGTACGGATTTGGCGTCATTTTCCATGGAGTGGGCAATAGTTTTCCACTGCGCCATTACATCATCGGAACCTTCTCTATAAAGGGTGCAGACATTCCATGTGGAGATCTGCAAATCATTGTCTATTTTTCGTTTGCATGGTTCGTCAACGTTGGGGGGGTCCGTTTTTACTATTACTTTGTTTCTCATAGTAGTTCTCAAGTTTTCCGGGGTGTTGGTCATTGGTTATTTGAAGGCGCCAATAACTCGCCTTGGCATCTCGAGTATCATTGGCACTCAGTATTTAATTAAGGGTCAGTGCCACCTGACTTCTCACTGAGACTCTCCTCTCGAAAATCGCTGACTGCCCGTATTTGCAGCTACTCCGCATAAAAACGGAGCTTTCCACCATCCGCAACCTGTGGACGCGCCCTGTAGCTTTCAGCTAAGCTTCCCGTGATAACGATGGGCACCACACAAGTCGGAGCTCAAAGTTCCAGCCTGTATGGTGCTCATAGTTATCCCGTGTCGGCCATGGATATTATTATTTAGCTTCCCTAATCGTTTTATTTTGAATTTTGGCAAATGGCGGAACTTTGTCAAAGTATCGATAAAAAAATAACAATCGATATTTATCCAAAAATCGATAGTAACATCGATATTTTGCCAACCGCTTCTTAAACAAAACTTCGAGATATTTAATGGCTTCTTTTTGTATATTTTAGAGTTCACATTGTGATCCAATACAAACTAAAAAGGTAAGTCAACCTGCTACACATAAACATAATTGAAACAATTTCCATTACATAGATAAATATCGTCTTTTAGGTAAGTTGTGTTTACTTTCATTATACCCTCCAATATAGGATGGGACTTATATTAATTTCGTCATTCCGTTTGTAACACCTCGAAATATGCGTCTAAGACCCTATTAAGTACATATATTATTGATCCTTATGACATATTAAGTCGATCTAGCCATGGCTGTCTGTCCGTCCGTCTCTCGAAAGGACGCTAACATTCGAAGTAGTAACGCTAGGGCGCAAATCCTTTCCGATTTCGCTGAAATTTTGCATGACGTATTTTGTTATGACTTTCAACAACTGTGCAAAGTATGGTTCAAATCGATCCCTGACCTGATACAGTTGCCATATAAACCGATTTGGGATCTTGACTTCTTGAGCTTCTACAGGGTGCAATTATTATCAGATTTGGATGAAATTTTATACAACAGCTTCTACCATGACGTTTAACATACGTCCCTAATACAGCTCCCCTATAAAACGTTCTGCTTATTTTACTTTTTGAGCCCCTAAAGGGCGAAATTCTTCTTCGATTTGGCTGAAATTTTATACAATGCGAATTTTTCATATAGTCGGCGTTGACAAATTTTTTCACAGCTTGTGACTCTGTAATTGCATTTCTTCTTCTGTCAGTTATCAGCTGTTACTTTTAGCTTGCTTTAGAAAAAAAGAGTAAAAAAAGTATATTTGATTAAAGTTCATTCTAAGTTTTATTAAAAATGAATTTACTTTCTTTTAAAAAATCCCCAATTACTTTTTGGGCAACCCATTAACATAAAAGGCCTTATTGTCTTCCACAATCTAAATCATGCATAGTCGTATATGCGTAATCACAAAGAATACTTAATCCTTCGATTATCAACACCATGCTGTGATGTAAGTCTATTCAATTAAAAGTTCATCCGTTTTTCCCATTAATTTTTGCATAAAACGTTTACATTTGAAATTACAGACATACATATGTAAGCGCCAGAGCACCATGACCGATAGTACGTATCTGTGGTCATTCACATCACATCATGTGGGCTGGCGCCCATTCCGCTCACGGCTAAAGTAGTTTCGGTAGAATGGAATTTTCAAACAAATCCTTTTGGAACTCATTCACACAATCTCTCGGCCGGCTTGTGGCATCAAAGCTATTTTTGTGGGTTTAGTTTCACTTTGGTGTTGATACTTTTTTTCTACTTTTTTTAATTTTTTTTTTTGGAAAACGAGACTTTTCCCATTTTATTTAGAAACTGGAATTTGAACTGGATTTTTTTTTTTTAATGTAGTGCAAAAAAGCGACAGTCCAACTAACAATCTCGTCCAACTGGGCTAACTACATACAAGGCGATTGCTTTAAATTACACGCATGAGAAGATTTTACACAATCCTACACGACATATGCAAACACTGCCACCCACCCTTCAACACAAATTCTCTGCCAAAAGGTTAGTAACAACGAGAAGGACGTAAACATCCGTGTGGAGAATGGAGTTGGTTTGGTTAAAATATGCGTCGTCCATTGACTGTAGGTACGTTTTAGGTTTTGGCAAGACATATTTGCCAAAAGCTCTGCATATGTAAAGATATCAGTTATACCAAAGCCTATAACGGCGGGTTTTCTGCTGCCGTGGCGATACTAATCGACTCCAGCGTTACAAATAAAGACATACAAACCTTAGGTATTTATTAAAACAAGTTTTTAGTCATCATAGATATTCAGAATGTGGGTCTTTATTGAGTATTCGGTTTGCAACGTTGGGTATTTTATACTGTTCTGGGTGTACATCGAGTAAATACAGTTATTAGCGACTGCTGCAGGTGGGGTGAGACTTCGGTTGGTGGTAGTCTACTAGGTTCGATGTTATCGGTTATATTTCCGATGGTGTTGACTCTGGTTTTTTGCCTGTTCCATATACGATGAGGCTCAGGCAACGGGTTTTCCCCCGCAAAGCCTAGTACTGACTTCGAAATGAATTCCAACATGTTGAATTCAACATTGTCAAATTTCGAACAATTTTCAACGAACAACGACAATCAGCTATTTACAACAATTAACAAGTAAGAGCGTGCTAAGTTCGGCCGGGCCGAATCTTATATACCCTCCAACATGGTCGCATCTGTCGAGTTCTTTGCGCAGTATCTGTTTTTAGGCAAACAAAGTATAATGCATAAGGACAGAGGAGCAGCTATATCAAGTTATAGTCCGATTCGGGGCTCAAGAAGCGAAATCGGGAGATCGGTTTATATGGGAGCTGTATCAAGCTATAGATAAGTTCTGACCATATTGCACACGTATGTTGAAGGCCATGGGAGGAGCCGTTGTACAAAATTTCAGTCAAATCGAACGAGAATTGCGCTCTCAGCTATATAACAAGTAAAAAGGCGTTAAGTTCGGCCGGGCCGAACTTTGGATACCCACCACCTCGGGTATATATGTAAACCACCTTTCATCAAAATCAGGTGAAAATTCCATACCTTATGTCCCATAGAAGTTTTACCGAAATATAATCTGATTTGAACCAAATACTAATAAGTACAACTCATTGTTCAATTATGTATAACAAAATATTGGTCTTTTAGTAGTTATTTCTAAAAATTTACCGTTCTGAACCATATACAACATGGATGTCGAAAAGCCCAACATAAGTCAATGTGTCAAAATTTCAGTTTATTCGGATTATAAATGCATCTTTTTTTGGGGCCAAGACTTTAAATCGAGATATCGGTCTATATGGCAGCTATATGCAAATCTTGATCAATCTAGACCAAATTGCAGAAATATGTGAAGGGGCTTAACCTAACTCTCTGTCACAAATTTATGCAACATCGGACAATAAATGCGCCTTTTATGGACCCAAAACATTAAATCGAGAGATCGGTCTATATGGCAGCTATATCCAAATCTGGACCGATCTGAGTGAAATCGAAGAAGGATGTCAAAGGGCCTAACGTAACTCACTATCCTAAATTGCGGCGACATCGGACAAAAAATGCGCTTTTTATGGCCCCAAAACCTAAAACTGAAAGATCGGCCTATATCGCAGCTATATCCAAATCTAGACCGATCTGTGCCATAATGCAGAAACATGTCAAGGGACTTAACTTAACTCACTGTCCCAAATTTCAGCAAAATCGGATAATAAATGTGGCTTTTATGGGCTTATGACCCTAAATGGGCGGATCAGTCAATGTGGCAGCTAAATCCAAATCTGGACCGATCTGGACCAAATTGACGGAGGATGTCGAAGGGCCTAAGACAACTCACTGTCCCAAATTTCAGCAAAATCGGATAATAAAAGTAGCTTTTATGGGCCTAAAACCCCATATCGGAGCATCGGTCTATATGGCAGCTATATCCAAATCTGGACCGATCTGGACCAAATTAACGGAGGATGTCGAAGGGCCTAAGACAACTCACTGTCCCAAATTTCAGCAAAATCGGATAATAAAAGTGGCTTTTATGGGCCTAAGACCCCATATCAGAGGATCGGTCTATATGGCAGCTATATCCAAATCTGAACCTATCTAAACCAAATTGACGGAGGATGTCGAAGGGCCTAAGACAACTCACTGTCCCAAATTTCAGCAAAATCGGATAATAAAAGTAGCTTTTATGGGCCTAAAACCCCATATCGGAGCATCGGTCTATATGGCAGCTATATCCAAATCTGGACCGATCTGGACCAAATTAACGGAGGATGTCGAAGGGCCTAAGACAACTCACTGTCCCAAATTTCAGCAAAATCGTATAATAAAAGTGGCTTTTATTGGCCTAAGACCCCATATCGGAGGATCGGTCTATATGGCAGCTATATCCAAATCTTGACCGATCTGGACCAAATTAACGGAGGATGTCTAAGGGCCTAAGACAACTAACTGTTTCAAATTTCAACAAAATCGGATAATAAAAGTGGCTTTTATGGGCCTAAGACCCATATCGGAGGATCGGTCTATATGGGGGCTATATCAAGATATTGTCCGATATAGCCCATCTTCGAACTTAACTTATGGACAAAAAAAGAATCTGTGCAAAGTTTCAGCTCAATATCTCTATTTTTGAAGACTGTAGCGTGATTTCAACAGACAGACGGACAGACGGACGGACATGTCTAGATCATCTTAGATTTTTACGGTGATCAGGAATATATATACTTTATAGGGTCGGAAATGGATATTTCGATATGTTGCAAACGGAATGACAAAATGAATATACCCCCATCCTTCGGTGGTGGGTATAAAAATAGGGCCTAAAAAGAAGTATTTGTGCAAATTTCAAGCGGCTAGCTCTACTCCTTCAAAAGTTAACGTGCTTTCAACAGACAGACGGACGGACGAACAGACGGACAGACCGATGGACATGGCTAGTTCGACTTAAAATGCCACGACGATCAAGTATATATGTACTTTATGGGGTCTTAGACGCATATTTCGAGGTGTTTCAAACAGAATGACGAAGTTAGTATACCCCCATCCTATGGTGGAGGGTTTAAAACGGCGTTAAGTTCGCCTGGGCCGAACTTTGGATACCCAGCACCTCGGGTGTATATATAAACCACTTTTCGTCATAATCAGGTAACATTCATATAGCAGCTTTATCGAAATATGGTCCGATTGGGACCAAATTCGGCACGGATATTGACTGGTCTAATAAGTAAAAGTTACATTGTTCAATTTTGTAGAACAAAATATTGGTCTTTTTGGTAACCATATCCAAATATAGGCTGATCTGAACCATAAACGACACGGTTGTCAAAAAGCCTAACAAAAGTCACTGTGTCAAATTTGAGCGAAATCGGATTACAAACGTGCCATTTATGGCGCCAAGACTTTAAATCGAGAGATGGGTCTATATCGCAGCAAAATTTAAATCTGAACCGATTTGGGCCAAATTGAAAAAGAATGTTGAAAGGCCCAACACAACTCACTGTCCCAAATTTTGACGAAATCTGATAATAAATGCGCCTTTTATGGGTCCAAGACCTTAAATCGATAGATTGGCAGCTATATCCATATATGGACCGATCTGTGCCAAATTGAAGAAGGATGTCGAAGGTCCCAACACAACTCACTGTCCCAAATTTCAGCAAAATCGGGTTATAAATGTGGTTTTCATGGGCCTAAGACCCCAAATCGGCGGATCGGTCTATATGGGGGCTATATCAAGATATAGTCCGATATAGCCCATATTCGAACGTAACCTACTTATGGACAAAATTAAAAAAAAAATAAATATAATAATCTGTGCAAAGTTTCAGCTCAATATCTCTATTTTTAAAGACGGACGGACATGGCTAGATCGTCTTAGATTTTTACGCTGATCAAGAATATATATACTTTAAAGGGTCGGTAATAGATATTTCGATATGTTGCAAACGAAGTGACAAAAGAAATGTGGTCTTTCTATTTTGTTTTTTTTATTCCCTCCACCATAGGATGGGGGGTATACTAATTTCGTCATTCTGTTTGTAACTACTCGAAATATTCGTCTGAGACCCAATAAAGTATATATATTCTTGATCGTCGTGACATTTTAATGTAGATCTAGCCATGTCCGTCCGTCTATCTTCCGAAGGAGTAAAGCTAGCGGCTTGAACAAATACTTCTTATTAGTGAAGGTCGGTTGATATTGTAAATCGGCCATATCGGTCCATGTTTTGATATAGCAGTCATATAAACTGATCTTGGGTCTTGATTTCTTGAGCCTCTAGAGGGCGCAATTCTTATCCGATTGGAATGAAATTTTGCACGACGTGTCTTGTTATGATATCCAACAACTGTGCCAAGTATGGTTTAAATCGGTTCATAACCTGGTATAGCTGCCATATAAACCGATCTTGGGTCTTGACTTCTTGAGCCTCTAGAGTGCGCAATTCTTATCCGATTGGAATGAAATTTTGCACGACGTGTTTTATTATGATATCCAACAACTGTGCCATGTATGGTTCAAATCGGTCCATAACCTGATATAGCTGCCATATAAACCGATCTTGGGTCTTGACTTCTTGACTTCTTGAGCCTCTAGAGGGCGCAATTCTTATCCAATTTGAATGAATTTTGGCACGTAGTATTTTGTTATGATATCCAACAACTGTGCGAAATATGGTTCAAATCGGTTCATAACCTGATATAGCTGCCATATAAACCGATCTTGGGTCTTGATTTCTTGAGCCTCTAGAGTACGCAATTCTTATCCGATTGGAATGAAATTTTGCACAACGTGTTTTATTATGATATCCAACAACTGTGCCATGTATGGTTCAAATCGGCCCATAATCTGATATAGCTGCCATATAAACCGATCTTGGGTCTTGACTTCTTGAGCCTCTAGAGGGCGCAATTCTTATCCAATTTGAATGAATTTTGGCACGTAGTATTTTGTTATGATATCAAACAACTGTGCCAAATATGGTTCAAATCGGTTCATAACCTGATATAGCTGCCATATAAACCGATCTGGGATCTTGACTTCTTGAGCGCCCAGAGGTCGCAATTATTATCAGATTTGCCTGAAATTTTGTACGACGGATTCTCTCATGACCATTAACATACGTGTTTATTATGGTCTGAATCGGTCTATAGCCCGATACAGCTCCCATATAAATCGATCTCTCTATTTTACTTCTTGAGCCCACAAAGAGCGCAATTCTTATTCGAATTGGCTGAAATTTTACACAGGTCTCCAACATTAATATAATTTAATTGTGGTCCAAACCGGACCATATCTTAATATCGCTCTAATCGCAGAGCAAATCTTTTCTTATATCCTTTTTTTTGCCTAAGAAGAGATGCCGGGAAAAGAACTCGACAAATGCGATCCATGGTGGAGGGTATATAAGATTCGGCCCGGCCGAACTTAGCACGCTTTTACTTGTTTTTTTTTTATTTTGGGTAGAGAATACCCTCCTTCTATGTGACTTCCTAATCCCTGGGAATTCATAAAAAACCTCTGCTCCAGCGCCTTCATTCAACTTGGATCAATCCCCGTAAAAAGAGGAACCGGAGGAGTTCGGGACACCCTCAGTCCAAAGCTACCTCATCGGGAAGACAAACTCCAATTCGCCATCCAAGAAAGTTCCGCCAAGTACATAGTACGTCGCGTCGCCAATGCCAAGTCGTCGTGCCGTTCGGAGAACAATACCAGAAATCCGAAGAGCGCCATGTCCCTGACTACATCAGTCAGAAGGCAGACCTCAACGCCACGCGTGCAAATGCAAAGATCTCAGAGTATCGCATTCAGTGGTGCTTCTGGAGCACTCCTCGTTGCCCCCAATATCAGCACTGCCGCATTACCCTGTACAGTAGATTCACCCTCTCTATACCGAGTAGATTCACCCTCTCCAGCACCCGGTGTCACACCAAACGCTCATAGGTAAGGATCAGAAAAACCACAGCAGTGTACATTCAGCGGACCGCCCCGGTCTATGTTCCAAACTTCTGTCTATTGTGTTGCGCCACGAATAGAGCGCACTCAGCCTCCGTTTAACTCTCTCCTCAACGTTGATTCTTTCGTTCTATTTATAATCAAGAATAACACCCACGCAGCTACCCTCAATCCAGGACCCTAAATTCGTCATACGTCCTCCTTCCGGTGAAAAACACCAGCTCTGCCTTTCTGAGCTTTATACCAAGCCCATTGGCTCTTGCCCATCTAGACAGCTTGCTCACCGTACCCTGAAGGGGATCTGTGATAGTATTGACCTACCCCGCCTGAGTTTGACGTTTGTGACTCATACTTGGAACATATAAGGGTAGCATTCGGTGTATTGACAGTGCCCTTCATGACACACGGATAGGTTTATATAAGATGGGGACACTTTGAACATTCCTATTTTCTCCTGGGGAATGAAAATGAGGAGTGGCGGCATGCTATATGCGGCACGGCTGATTACATATCATGAAAGTCCTTTCTTGTTGACGTTGTGGATGTTTCGGGGATGATCGTCCTCCCCGAGAGCTTCGGTATACACATGGGGGGGTCCGGAGCAGGAGTTTTTGAACCGGTACCGCATTTTTGCGGATCTGAAGGCACTGGAGGTGATGTCAATGTGACTCGATTAAATGTCACGGTATACGTGGACAGTCAAGTAACGCTGAAGGCTCTGGCGTTGAACTATGTGAAGTCGAGATTGGTTAGAAGATGCAAAGAGCTGAACCATGGAAAAGGGCGGAGTCAGGGTTTTCAGACCGAGGTCATAGTTTGGTTAGCAGTTGAGCATGCTTGCCCTGACTTCCACTTCAACTATGTCCTGTGGTCGGAGACAAAACCAAAAACAAGTAAAAACGTGCTAAGTTTGACCGGGCCTTATCTTATATACCCTCCACCATGGATCGTATTAGTCAAGTTTTTGCATCTGAATGCATAAGATGTAGCATTATCTTATGCCTCTGGACATTGTGGCTACCCAAATTGCAGCGACCAATGCCGTGAAGTTAAGGGAGCTATCTCGTTGTTCATGTGGCAGCTACGAATACTGTGTTATCCCTGATACAATGTCCGATGTTCCAGGCAGTGTGGATTACACCCTACCTGAGCCGCTTTGGTTAGACTTCTATACGGACGGTTCCAAACTAAACGACCAAGTGGGCCTTGGGGTGTACTCTAAAGATCCAGAACTGGTGATATCGAAAAGGTTACACGACCACTGCAGTGTGTACCAAGCAGAGATCCTTGCAATTAAGGATGTGGTGGAATGGCTAAGATATAATGTCATTACGATGACTGACATAAATATCTTCTCAGATAGCTAAGCAGCCATTAAATCCCTGGAAAATATATTTCTGAACACAAAAACCGCCCTCGACTATCGCAAATCTCTCAACGAGATGGCTGAACAGTTCAAAATTCACCTGTTCTGGGTGCCGCGTCATAGAGAACCATAAAGCGGACGAGCTTGCTAGACTAGGAACTAACCTACACATTCCAGGGATACTGGAATCTGTGGGTATGTCTCTAGCGACATGTAATCTAAGTTTTCAGAACCTAGCCCGAAGGACAACAAATGATAAATGGTCACTAAGTTGGGCTGTGAGCATTCCAAAACTATGTGACCTAATCTAGACTAGAAGAGGTCTATTGCTTTGCTGTCATTGGCTAGAACAGACGTCTAAGTCGTTGTGTCCGTCATGACAGGTTACTGTCTAATCGGAAAACATGACTCAACGACTTTTGCAGAAGCTCAGGACATCGAAGAAGAAGAAACTATAGAACACCTTCTGTGTGTTTGTCCAGCACTAGCAGTCAGAAGGAGTTCCACTTTAGGTTCCCATTTCTTTGAGAACCTGTCTGATTTAGCCGATGTAAACATTTGCAAGTTATTGGGCTTTTTTAAGCAATCTGGATGGTTCAACGGTAGGAACTAGAAGGCATCTTCCTTCTTCTGTTCCTGTGGTATCACAATGGACGAAAACGTATAAGTGAGTCTGATGGCTGCCACTTAAACCTAGCCTAACCTTACCTAACTTTGCCTGGTATTTCTTTATAAGCGAACAAAGGACAATGGATATGAATTTGTATGCTATTGGAGCTATAACAGGTAATGAACCGATTCGGGTCCTACTTGGGTTTCTTGAAGACAATACTAGAAGTCACTATGCAAAATTTGAGGTAAGTTGGATAAAACTTGCGCCCTATAGAGGCTCAATAAGTAAAATCGGGATATCGGTTTATATGGGAGCTATATGAGCTAATGGACCGATTCAGGCGTATTGCGGGAGCAAGCGTGCTGTGGGAGCTAGCTAATCTCACCTTAACGCGATCAGATTGAGTTCCGAGAAGAACAAATGATTGAAAAGATCGATTGTGGCCGCTCCACACATCTTCACGGATTAGTGCCGACAGAGTTCAATGTTCGGCTAGAGCCTCAGACATTATATATCTAAATACATATGAAGTGAATGAGAATTGTAAGCATAAGTTGTTTACCAATACCGCAAAAGTATTACACAGTGACATAATTTAGTTATCCTGATAAAAGTCCGTATAAGTGATATCGAAGTATTTCGTCATGTTATAAGCTTGGTAAACAATGTTTGAAAATCTAGAAAAATCGAATTTTTTTTTATTTGTAAAACTTTCCAAATACTTTAGCGTAATCCAGACCAAAAATGGAACTCAACAACATATAATATACCATGCCTCATGAGATATACCTTCAATTTTAAATCTATCCTTGAATACCATGTGAGTGTAGAGATAGCAAGCCGGCATCGCCTGTGCTGGCATTAGCTAGTTAGAGGTTAGTCATAGGAGACCTTTTACATTTTTTCTACAATTATTCCTTTAACGGAGAGAGCTACTGGGTTCTGAGAATTAATCCCTACTTACTAACTTTGTTAACTTTAACAGACCTTCGATATTCATTAGCCGAATTCAGAATAGACTACTGCATTTTCTGACACCAGTTTCCAGATGCCTTTCTCCACTTGTTGCTTCCATCGGAATTTAGGTCTTCCCCTTTCAGCTCTGGCTTTGGCGATCCACATTAATCAGGGACTCTGTGCGCTTGAGGTGTTATTGTGATCAGGTATTCCTTGTTTCACGAAATGTTGCAGTGCTTTCGCACCTTTTTCTACTTTTCTTCGATGTAATAGAAGTTACCTATGTGTGATGTAGCTGAATTGCGACACAACTATCCGTATGCACCTTGGTGTTGAACCCCATCGAACCATGGTGCCGAATCCATCGAACCATGGCGTCGAAGTTCATCGCTTCAGTCCAATTTACTCAGAAATTTTTACATCTGAATAGCTGATCGAAGGCCATGACGGGATTGCATTAGTCACCGGTAGTTATTACATCCTTTGGAAGTTACTGACAGTTGCGAGAGTGCTTCGTAGATAAGAGCGTGCTAAGTTCTGCCGGGTCGATTCTTATATACCCTCCATCTCTCTCTTTTTTTTTAGGCAAACAAAGAATAATAGATAGGAATTGTAATGGTATTGGAGATATATCAAGTTATAGTCCGATTGAGACCATAAGTGACTTGAATGTTGAAGACCAAAGTAGAAGTCATTGTGCAATATTTCAGCCCATTCGGATAAGAAATGCACCTTATAGGGGCTAAAGAAGCAAAATCGAGAAATCGGTTTATATAGATTGATTCAGACCATATTAGACACGTATATTGAATATCATTGTAGAAGCCGTGGTACAAAATTTCTCCAAGTCGAATGAGAATTGGGCCCTCCAGAGGTTCAAGAAGCAAGATCCCAGATCGGTTTATATGGCAGCTATATCAGGTTATGGACCGATTTAAAACCACAGTTGTTGGAAGTCATTACAAAATACCGCGTGCGAAATTTCAGCCAAATCGGATAAGAATTCCGCCCTCTAGCGGCTCAAAAAGTCAAGGCCCAAGATCGGTTTGTATGGCAGCTATTTCAGGTTATAAACCGATTTTACCGGTAGTTTTTACTACCTTTGGAAGCTACTGACAGTTGCGAGAGCGCTTCGTAAGTAAGAACATGCTAAGTTCGGGCCGGGCCGATTCTTCGTTACAAACAGAATGACGAAATTAGTATAACCCCATCCTAAGGTGGAGGGCATAAAAAACGTCTCATTCATCAGGTGTTCTGCCTTAAAGACGCATCGTGCAAATAAGCGGATGCATATAACTCACCAGCATGTCGCCTCCGGTACAAAACAGTTTTGCCTAAAATGCAACATGTTGACTTGCATGGCATGTGATTTCAACAAGACGATGCCACATGCCACACAGCACGCGTAACGATGGATTTATTAAGAGGCGAGTTCGGTGAACATTTTATTTCACGTTTGGGACCGGTCAATTGGCCGCCTAGATCGTGGGAATTAACACTTTAAGACTATTTTTTATGGGACTATATTAAAGCTCATGTCTCTCTCATTGGCATTGAAGCATTTATTCGTGAGATACCGGCCGAAATGATGGAAAGAGTATACCAAAATTGGACCACATTTAAAACTTTCTAAAGGACATATTGACCTTAAATTTTAAATTTAAATATTTGATATGTGTTTTTAGGTTCTTATTAAGGCACAAACAAAAACTAGTACAAATCGGTCCACCCAGCTCTAATATGTCTGGGATACATCGCAAAATTGGGAGACCCTTCGTCTTTGGTTAAGGTTTATGTAAAGCACCCTAAAAAAATTTGGCCTATTTGGGTTAAATTACGTTCACCCTATCTTAGACTTTCCTTACCCCCATACCATGGCCCTGAAATTGTTTCAGTGTTGTCGGAGACTAAATTTTCCGATTTTTATACCCTCCACCATAAGATGGGGGGCATACTAATTTCGTCATTCTGTTTGTAACTACTCGAAATATTTGTCTGAGACCCCATAAAGTATATATATTCTTGATGGTCGTGAAATTTTATGTCGATCTAGCCATGTCCGTCCGTCTGTCCGTCCGTCCGTCTGTCTGTCGAAAGCACGCTAACTTCCGAAGGAGTAAAGCTAGCCGCTTGAAATTTTGCACAAATACTTCTTATTAGTGTAGGTCGGTTGGTATTGTAAATGGGCCATATTGGTCCGTTTTGATATAGCTGCCATATAAACCGATCTTGGGTCTTGACTTCTTGAGCCTCTAGAGTGCGCAGTTCTTATCTGATGAGAATGAAATTTTGCACGACGTGTTTTGTTATAATATCCAACAACTGTGCTAAGTATGGTTCAAATCGGTCCATAACCTGATATAGCTGCCATATAAACCGATCTTGGGTCTTGACTTCTTGAGCCTCTAGAGTGCACAATTCTTATCCGATTGAAATGAAATTTTGCACGACGTGTTTTGTTATTATATCCAACAACTGTGCCAAGTATGGTTCAAATCGGTCAATAACCTGATATAGCTGCCATATAAACCGATCTTGGGTCTTGAATTCTTGAGCCTCTAGAGTGCGCAATTCTCATCCGATTGGAATGAAATTTTGCACGACGTGTTTTGTTATGATATCCAACAACTGTGCCAAGTATAGTTCAAATCGGTCCATAACCTGATATAGCTGCCATATAAACCGATCTTGGGTCTTGACTTCTTGAGCCTCTAGAGTGCGCAATTCTTATCCGATCAGAATGCACGACGTGTTTTGTTATGATATCCAACAACTGTGCCAAGTATAGTTCAAATCGGTCCATAACCTGATATAGCTGTCATATAAACAGATCTGGAGATTTGACTTCTTGAGCTTCTAGAGGGCGCAATTCCTATCCGATTTGGCTGAAATTTTGCATAACGTATTTTATTTTTACTTTCAACAACTATGTCAAATAAAGTACAAGTCGGTTCATAACCTGATATAGCTGCCATATAAACCGATCTGGGATCTTCACTTCTTGACCCCTAGAGGTCGCAATTATTATCCGATATGCCTGAAATTTTGTACGACGGATCCTCTCACGACCATCAACAAACGTGTTTATTATGGTCTGAATCGGTCTATAACCCGATACAGATCCCATTTAAATCGTTCTCTCTATTTTACTTCGTGAGCCCCAATGGACGCAATTCTTATACGAATTGGCTGAAATTTTACACAGGTCTCCAACATATAATTTAATTGTGGTCCGAACCGGACCATATCTTGATATCGTTTTAATAGCAGAGAAACTCTTTTTTATACCTTTTTTGCCTAAGAAGAGATGCCGGGAAAAGAACTCGACAAATGCGATCCTTGGTGGAGGGTATATAAGATTCGGCCCGGCCGAACTTAGCACGCTTTTACTTGTTGAAGCTATTCTCTTTTCCTATCTTCACATTCAAGTCTCCTAGCACGATTTTAGTGCCACGGTCTGGAAAGAGTTATATATCCTCTCTAGGCCCTGGTCTGCTCGTGTTTTGATAAAGTTGCTGTTCAACCATATCGATACCCCAAGTAGACAAGAGCTAAGACAGTGGTTCATAGACAGTTAAAAGAAGCTTATAGCTGTCCAAATAGATTGCGCCAAAACTGACGCAAATCATTGTTCAGATTTCTATAGCTCATTAAGCTACAAAGATTAGATACTATTGTACTACCATATTTCTTAGAAGGTCAGCCATGTAACACTATGGAACAGTGAAACGGTCGGTGAGACGACGAAAATCCTTTGGAAAAATCCGGATCGTGAGAGAACGAGGCTACTACTAAGAAGGAGATCAGTATAGGCTTTGATATCATAACGAGACACATAGGTCTACGAGCTCACCTATGCGGAATAGGGCCGGCAAGTGACAGCATGATGAGACGTTGGAGCATTTTGGCTTTTGTAGTTAACAGACCTTTTCAGTTAGGTGGGGACACAATACCAAACATGAACTGACTTAGGGGCGTGATATGGAAAACAGTTAATAGTTTTGTTAGTAGCACGGAACTCCTGACTTTGGTATTTTTAAGGTTATCTTTTAGTTTTTAGAGCGCACAACAAGCCGATTACTGACTTAGGTATATGCCCGTAGTGGAGTAGGAGTATTAATATCCGCAGCCTCTTTTGAACCTTACCTAACCTAAGTCATCTTACATAGTGTTGCCAACTGCACATTGATATAACCTCGTGATATTGTGAGAGATATTAAAAAATTCCATTATCATTCCAAATATCCATGCATATCATGTTGTTGTATGGCTCCTTTCATGCCCAACTCCTTGTAGGCAAAAAGAGGATATTTCCTCTAATGATAATGATGATGATGATGATAAGGCCTTGCACATACACATACATCTTTTCTATCAACATGGTGTCTACATACAAACATTCAAATATGTTCGCATACATATACTTGTACATGGTGCACGTATAGTGGCCATTTGAAAGTGGAAGTGTTGATTGGTTTGTATGCATATGGGCGTATATGTGATTGTGAGTGTTTGCGAGTCAGTTTACATTTGTCATTGTGTTGGTTTTTGGCAAATATAAGCATTTGAGAGTGTGATTGTGACAGCAACACCGTTGATGAGAATGAATATGACAGCGACGACAGGCTAAAAGTGATGTGGTGTGATGTTGTGTGGTGAGCTGTGTTGATGGCTAAGGCGGAGAAGGCGTTAGCAACTGATGAGTGATTATGATTGTTGGTGCCCAGAGACGACACTACAGGGCAGCTTCGTCACACACATGCAAAAGTAGTAATGAAAGTGTTAACATATCAACGTGGATGCGGACATGTACGATGGATATATGGAAGGATATATTACATGGGGTCCTTTAAATAGTACATTGTTGCTGAGCTACAATGCTAATTCCTTGAATGGGAGTAGAACTAATACTCAAATGCTAATTCCTTGAATGGGCGTAGAACTAAGGAGATATGATCAACAATACTCAAATTATGTATAAAACCGAAATGAAAGAAGTTGGGAAATAGGCTAACATTATTTAAGGACCTTGTATGTCAGTTTTGAGCCTAGTTGCAGCTTTTAAGCAAATGTCTGCTCACCGCAACTACACAGATGGCGCTGATATTATTAATGTTGTTGCTATTGAAGTAGCTTCATCACATACCCCCTGTTGATTTAGGAAGACCTTCTTCCATTGGAAGATATGTAACATAGCGTCAGAGGGTATCAACTAGTGTGAACTCAGTATGGGTTTGCATTCTACACCAGTTACTATTGCCAACAGCATCTAAGAAGTCTCATCTTAATCTTGTTATTCATCAAAAGTGTGCTGAGAAGCGAATTGAAAACTGTCCGCCGCAAACGCAAACAAAACGAAACGAAACAAGTAAAAGCGTGCTAAGTTCGGCCGGGCCGAATCTTATATACCCTCCACCATGGATCGCATTTGTCGAGTTCTTTTCCCGGCATCTCTTCTTAGGCAAAACAGGATATAAAACAAGTAAAAGCGTGCTAAGTTCGGCCGGGCCGAATCTTATATACCCTCCACCATGGATCGCATTTGTCGAGTTCTTTTCCCGGCATCTCTTCTTAGGCAAAACAGGATATAAAAAAAGATTTGCTCTGCTATTAGAGCGATATCAAGAAAGGGTCCGGTTTGGACCACAGTTTAATTATATGTTGGAGACCTGTGTAAAATGTCAGCCAATTCGAATAAGAATTGCGATCTTAGTGAGCTTAAAAAGTAAAATAGAGAGATAGATTTATATGGGAGCTGCATCGGGCTATGGACCGATTCAGACCATAATAAACACGTATGTTGATGGTCATGAAAGAATCCGTCGTATCGAATCAGGCAAATCGCATAATAATTGCAACCTCTAGAGGCTCAAGATGTGAAGATCCCAGATCGGTTTATATGGCACCTATATCAGGTTATGAACCGACTTGTACTTTATTTGATATAGTTGTTGAAAGTAACAATAAAAAACGTCTTGCGAAATTTCAGCCAAATCGGATAGGAACTGCGCCCTCAAGAAGCTCAAGAAGTCAAGTCCCCAGATCTGTTTATATGACAGCTATATCAGGTTATGAACCGATTTGAACCATATTTGGCACAGTTGTTGGATATCAACAAAATACTACGTGCCAAAATTCATTAAAATCGGATAGGAATTGCGCCCTCTAGAGGCTCAAGAAGTCAAGACCCAAGATCGGTTTATATGACAGCTATATAAGGTTATGGACCGATTTGAACCGTACTTGGCACAGTTGTTGGATATCGTAACAAAACACGTCGTGCAAAATTTCATTCCAATCGGATAAGAATTGCGCACTCTAGAGGCTCAAGAAGTCAAGACCCCAGATCGGTTTATATGGCAGCTACATCAGGTTATGGACCGATTTGAACCATACTTGGCACAGTTGTTGGATATCATAACAAAACACGTCGTGCAAAATTTCATTCTGATCGGATAAGAATTGCGCACGCTAGAGGCTCAAGAAGTCAAGACCCAAGATCGGTTTATATGGCAGCTATATCAGGTTATGGACCGATTTGAACTATACTTGGCACAGTTATTGGATATCATAACGAAACATGTCGTGCAAAATTTCATTCCAATCGGATAAGAATTGCGCACTCTAGAGGCTCAAGAAGTCAAGACCCAAGATCGCTTTATATGGCAGCTATATCAGGTTATGGACCGATTTAAACCATACTTGACACAGTTGTTGGATATCATAACAAAACACGTCGTGCAAAATTTCATTCTGATCGGATAAGAATTGCGCACGCTAGAGGCTCAAGAAATCAAAACCCAAGATCGGTTTATATGGCAGCTATATCAGGTTATGGACCGATTTGAACCATACTTGGCACAGTTGTTGGATATCATAACAAAACACGTCGTGCAAAATTTCATTCTGATCGGATAAGAATTGCGCACTCTAGAGGCTCAAGAAGTCAAGACCCAAGATCGGTTTGTATGGCAGCTATATCAAAACATGGACCGATATGGCCCATTTACAATACCAACCGACCTACATTAATAAGAAGTATTTGTGCAAAATTTCAAGCGGCTAGCTATACTCCTTCGGAAGTTAGCGTGCTTTCGACAGACAGACGGACGGACGGACGGACGGACATGGCTAGATCGACATAAAATGTCACGACGATCAAGAATATATATACTTTATGGGGTCTCGGACGAATATTTCGAGTAGTTACAAACAGAATGACGAAATTAGTATACCCCCCATCTTATGGTGGAGGGTATAATTAAGCTTTTATGAGCTTCAGACCCTTAATGGGTCTATATGACAGCTATATGTAAATACAGTCCGATCTATACCATATTTGGGTCAGATGGAGGACGGCCTAATACTACTTACTGTTTCAAATTTCAGCGAAATCAGTTAAAAAATAAAGCTTTTATGGGCTCCAGATTCATTATCAGCAGATCCGTCTATATAGCAGCTATACCTAAATATAGTTCGATCTGGACCATATGTGGGTCAGATGTCGGGAGGCCTAAAAAAATCTTCTCCAGCAGGATATTAAAGAGATCACACGATAGGCTGTCTCCTCGTTTGAAACCTCGTTTGGTATAAAATGGTTCGGAGATATTCTTTCCTATTCTTACTGGGGAACGCGTGTCAGCAAGTGTCATCCTGCAGAGTCTTTTCAATTTTGCAGGGATACCAAACTCAGACATGGCTTGAAATACCTTTGAACGTAAAGTAGTATCGAAGGCGGCTTTTTAGTCAACAAAGAGGTGGTAGGTGTTGATTTGTCCTTCTCGGATCTTTTCCAGCATTTGGCGCTGTGTCAATATCTGGTCCAGGGTGGATTTATCAGATCTAAAGCCGCATTGATAGGGCCCAATTATCTCATTGACTTTAGGTTTTAATCTTTCACACAGTACGCTCGAGAGAATCTCCTTGGTCTGCTCGTCTTTGTCTTCCGTCGGGGCATGGGCACAAATAAGGTTGAAGAACTGCGGCTAGCCTTTCATCCACCGGAGTAAAGTTAGAGGCAAGGTGTTTCAGTCTCCGACTAACCACAAATCCACAGCCAAATTCATGCCTCGTGTTATGCCAGCTATAGTAAGTTCGTTACCGGTGTTGTAGTGACCCCATTCCCAGTCCATCGCACTTCCTGTAAGGCGGCAATATGTGCCTTGTACTTCTCGAATGCCTCCGCCAGCGCGTATACCGCACCTTCTCTATAAATAGTGCGGACATTCCAGGTGCAGATCCGCAAACCATGTTCCTTTTTACGTTTGCGTGGGTCGTCAACGTTGGGGGGTCCGTTTTTACTATTCTTTTGTTTCTTATAGTAGTTCTCATAGTTTTCTGTGGCGGGTTACTGGCCCAGCGCCCCAACCAAATGGGTTGTGTGGGATTGCACACGTATCCCTCGTCGTGGCGAGCCGCTTGCTCCAAGATCCGACGCTCGCCGCCAGCCGCCCCTAACCTGGTAACAGACGCTGATGTTGGCCATTGGTTATTTAAAGGCGCCAATAACTCGCCTTGTCATCTCGAGTATTTAATTAAGAGCCAGTGCCACCTGACTCCTCACTGAGACTCTCCTCTCGAAAATCGCTGACTGCTGCTATTCCGCATAAAAACGGAGCTTTCCACCATCCGAAACCTGTGGACGATAATAACTTTTATGAAATCCTGTAGGATAAAACCGCTGAGGCAATTCGAAAAAAATAACATCAAATTGAATGCGGCCATGGCAAATTCGTATCGATTGATCCCAGTTAAACACCAACACATGATGTAGTGCATCAAGTATTTCGTTATGTTTAGCATTTACCATTTTCGAAATAAAAATTACGATGTTAATTTCGACATGACACAATTTGATTACCTAAAAAAATCTAGCACCACACTGCTTGGCTAATATGCCATGCCAACAGCACCAGCGATATTGCACAACCCTGACCACCATACACGCCAGTGTTTGAGTGTATGCGTGTGTGCAAGCAAGGATTATGATCTTATCTAAAACAGTGGTTACACCGAAAATATCTTCCTACCATCATCAAAACATACACTTTTGGCATTCATGTCCTTTGCAGGTGGTAATCACCATCCCAGGCCGGAGGTGGCCTGGTAACCATGATGATGACCAATTTCAAATTGTTTGTTTTTGTTTTGAGTGTCGACTAATGTTTTGTGATTTTTACTCATTCCCACTGCCCAGCTAACATCCCCATCACTGCCTCGTGCAACAAATTGACTTAACTTGGTTTTTATTGCATGATGGCACAGCGAGTGTTCAAAAGAGGTGGGAGGACATTTCCGTTAGGGCTTGTGCATGTTATTGTTTTTTTTTTTTGAGCTTAAATCCTTGTTTTTAGTGTAATGGCCACAATTGGCTGCTGTAGCTAAGCTTTTGCTACTATTCTGTTAGAGCTGTTAAATACAACATGTGTAGAAACTTAACAACATTCGGACATATTCAACAGCAAGCAATGCCTTTGACTGTGGCCTAAGTTGAAACATTGAATTTTAATAACCATCGCCTTAGGATTGGGATATACAAATTTGGCATTTCATATAAAATTGTATGTAAGAAGTGGACTATAGAGCCTGAGAGGCCTGGGTTTGCATCCTGTCGAGAATATCAGCAAAATATTTAGAGGTTGTTGCATCACATTTTTGTACCCACCACCGAAGGATGGGGGTATATTCATTTTGTCATTCCGTTTGCAACACATCGAAATATCCATTTCCGACCCTATAAAGTATATATATTCTTGATCAAAGCAAACATCTGAGACGATCTAGACATGTCCGTCCTTCTGTCCGTCGGTCACGCTACAGTCTTTAAAAATAGAGATATTGAGCTGAAATTTTGCACAGATTCTTTTTTTGTCCATAAGCAGGTTCGATGATGGGCTATATCGGACTATATCTTGATATAGCCCCCACATAGACCGATCCGCCGATTTAGGGTCTTACGCCCATAAAAGCCACATTTAGTATCCGCTTTTGTTGAAATTTGGAGCAGTGAGTTGTGTTAGGCCCTCCGACATCCTTCGACAATTTGGCTCAGATCGGTCTAGATTCGGATATAGACCGATCCTCCGATTTAGGGTCTTAGGTCCATAAAAGCCACATTTATTATCCGGTTGCGCTGAAATTTGGGACAGTGAGTTGTCTTAGTCTCTTCGACTTCCTTCGTTAAATTGGCTCAGATCGGTTCAGATTTGGATATAGCTCCCATATAGACCGATCCTCCGATTTAGGGTCTAAGGCCCATAAAAGCCACATTTATTATCCGATTGCGCTGAAATTTGGGACAGTGAGTTGTCTTAGGCCCTTCGACTTTCTTCGTTAAATTGGCCCAGATCGGTTCAGATTTGCATATAGCTGCCATATAGACCGATCCTCCGATTTATGGTGCTAGACCCATAAAAGGCACATTCATTATCCGATTTTGCTGAAATTTGGGACAATGCTTTGTGTTAGGCTTTTCGACATGTATATGCAACTTGGCCCAAATCGGTCCAGATTTGGATATTGCTGCCATGTAGACCGATATCTCGATTTAAAGTCTTGGCCCCATAAAAGACGCATTTATAATCCGATTTCACTGAAATTTGACACAGTGACTTATGTTCGGCTTTTCGACATCCGTGTCGTATATAGTTCAGATCGGTATGAGGTATATGAGTATAAGGTATGAATTTTGCACCGAATTTTGATGAAATGTGGTTTACATATATACCCGAGGTGGTGGGTATCCAAAGTTCTGCTCGGCCGAACTTAACGCCTTTTTACTAGTTTTGATTTTCGATTGATTTTTTATATTCCATGAGTAAATCGCAATGGTAATATAAAATTTCAAAACTTTATTTTTATACCCACCACTATAGGATATAGGGGTATATTCATTTAGTCATACCGTTTGCAAGACATCCAAGTGTCCATTTCCGACCCTGCAAAGAATATATATTTCTGATCGTCGTACAATTCTAAGACGATTTAACGATATCCTCGTGTCTATCCATCCGTGTGCCCGTCAGTTGTAATTACGGTACAGACATTAAAAATTCAGATATTGAGTGGAGTTTGCACAGATTCGTATTTCTTCTATACGCCGAATAAGTTCTTGAATAGGCCAAATCGGACTATATTTGGATATAGCGCCATATAGACCGATCTGGCGATATAGGGTCTTAAGCCTGTTAAATCTGCATTTTTTCAATAAAGTTATAATCACGCTACAGCCTTTAAATATTCAGTATTGGATTGAAATTTTGCACAGACACGTGTATCTCCTTTAAGTTAGGTTAGATAAGAATGGCAGTCCTTTACAGACTCACTTCGACAATTTTAAGTCCATTGTGATACCACTGTAGCGACAGACCAAGGCTTCTGGTCTGTACTGGTAATCCAAGTACGCTACCAACTCGTCTACCTGGGCGCCCTATATCTTTTATACGCAGATTAAATTCTTGAATAGGCCAAATCGGGCTATATTTGAATAAAGCGCCATATAGAACGATCTGGCGAATTAGGGTCTTAAGCCCGTTAAAGCTGAATTTTTCCGCTGAAACTTAATACAAGAAGATGTAGGATTTTAACCCCATAACAGGCCATTTAATATCCAATTTCCCTGAAATTTTAAACAGTGAGTTGTTTAAAGCTTCCCGATATCTGTCTCAAATATGGTTCAGATCGGACAATATTCCGATGTAGTTGTCATATAGAGCGATCTGCCGATTAAGAGTCTTGTACCCATAGAAGCCGCATTTATATCCCAATTTCGCTGAAACTAGAAACAGTAATCATTACAACTGAATATGGTCCAGATCGGACAATATTTAGATATAGCTGGCGATTGGCTGATTGAGGGTCTTAAGCCCATTAAAACCGCAATTATTATCCGATTCTGCTGAGATTTTAAATAGTGAGTTGATTTAGGCCTCCCGATAGCCGACTCAAATATGGTTCAGATTGGTCTGAGAGGTTTATTGAGAGGATTGGTGCGAATGATCCTAAAACTCTCATCTATAAGGAGAGAGGCTCCCTTAATTGAGCTAGGAGATTCGCTGCACAGGCTTACCCAAAGGCAACACGTTTAGATTTGGAAAAGGTACCGCAGTCAGCCAAAAGGCTCCTGTCAGCTGGACAACTAAGAACTAAGGTGAACAATAGTAATATGGCTCCAAGAACCCCTGCTATTGTCGCTAAGGACAGCATGGTGATGGTAGTTGTTGACAAGAAGGAGAAGAACAGGATTACATACCTAGGAACAATTGGAGTGGGATAGTCAATGGAACGTCATCTGTATACTCAGATGGCTTTGAGGAATTGCTTGGGCCTCCTCCAATTTATGACTTTGCATGCTGGTTCGGGCCGACACAAACTAATTGTTTCGGGTATCAACGCCCAAATGTAATGTTAGATTGCGCCCTAAAAAAGACTGGAGCGATCTGACCAGTCCCAGCACTGAATTTAGTCAAGAAGGAAGATACTGCTTCTCGATTATTGGGACACGCTTAGATTCCAAGGATCCCCTCAGATCCTGTATCCATACTTGGGAGCCTAAGGGACTGTAATCCAAATCTTTCAACCACCGACTGGAAGACTAGTAGATTGGATGAGGCTGATCGCGCCCGGAGACATGCAGTATTCGTGTCTGGCTGTGACCTCAACAAGTCTGAAGAATTCAACAAGTTGAAGCTGAAGGTGCTTAGAAGCGATTGGGTTGGGGAATCAGGAAACGACTCAGCAGTTTTTTGCTAAACACTTGTCTAATGAACTATCAACCACATCTCTAAAATCTGGCGGATTGTACGAGACTGAAAATCCCCCTGTTGGGAAGGAAAGGCGTTGAAACGGAACCTGACAAGCTCCGTATGTGTGGGTCATCCGGTTGGATTGGGCTCTAGGTGTGCGGCAGCGTGGAAGGAAGAAACTCAAAAGGTGATCCGACCATCTTAGGAGTAATCGTCCTCACCCCAAGTATACATTGTCCTGATGAAAAATGAATCAAATGCTCACAAGACGAGGCTAGCGCAACAGTGGTGGAAATTCTGCATTCTGACTACGGTACGGTTTCTGCAGATAATTCTCCACTATTGTAAGACTGCTTCGGCGACTCTAAATGTACTCTTCATGGCCGAAGGATTTGACGTGATTCTTATCTAGGAGCCATGGAAGTGTGGAGGAATGGTTCGAGGACTAAGAATTTCTGGATAATATTTTTTGGGGGAGTTATTTCATTATGAAATAACTCAATAATCTCAAAAACTAAAAAACCAATCCTCAAATTAAGTTTTTGGGGAGTATTTTCATTTGGAAAAAGTGTTCGATCAACGTGATAGATCAAACAAGCAAAAGCGTGGTAAGTTCGGCCGGCCGAGTCTTATATACCCTACACAATAGATCGCATATGCCTGATAGGGACACAATTGATAATGGATAAGAATTGGTATATTATTGGAGCTTTACAAAGTTATCAAATGATTGGGACCATAACTGGTTTGGTTATTGGCGACCAAAGTGGAAGTCATTGTGCAGAATTTCAGAAAAATCGGATGAGAATTGCATATTCTATAGACCCAAGAAGTATAATCAGGAGATAGGTTTATATGGGAGCTAAATCAGGTTATGAACCGATTAAGATCATAGATGGTACAGTTGTTGAAAGTTAAACAAAACACTTCATGCTAGATCTCAGCCAAATCGGAGAATAATAATAATAACAAGTAAGAGCGTGCTAAGTTCGGCCGGAACGAATCTTATATACCCTCCACAATAGATCGCATTTATCGAGTTCTATGCGCTGTATCTCTTTTTAGGCAAAAACAAAATATTGAATAAAAACTGTTATTCTCTTGGAGCTTTATTAAATAATAGTCTGATTCGGACCATAAAGAACGCTGAACATTGTAGAAGTCATTGTGTAATATTTCAGTTCATTCGGGTATGAATTGCGACTTGTAGGGGCAAAAAAAAGCAAAATCGGGAGACCGGTTTATATGAGAGCTGTATCAAGCTATTGATTACAACATAGACACGTATGTGGAAGGTCATGAGAGAAACCATTGTACCAAATTTCTGACAAATCGGATGAGAATTGCGCCCTCTAGAAGCTCAAGAAGTCAAGATCCCAGATCGGTTTATATGGCAGCTATATCTTGTTATGTACCGATTTGCGCCATACTTAGCACGTTTATTGAAAGTCATAACAAAACACCTCATGCAAAATTTCAGCCAAATCGGATAAGAATTGCGAACTCTATTGGCTCAAGAAGTCTAGATCCAAGATCGGTTTATATGACAGCTATGTCAGGTTATGGACCGATTTCAACCATACTCAGCGCAGTCGTTTGAAATTATAATAAAGCACCTTATGGAAAATTTCAGCCAAATCGGACAAGAATTGTGCCCTCCAGTGGCTCAACAAGTCAAGGAGTCAAGATCCAAGATCGGTTTATATGACAGCTATACCAGATTATGAACCGAATTGAATCGTACTTGTTGGAAGTGATACCAAAACACCACGTGCAAAATTTCAGTCAAATCGAACGAGAATTGCGCCCTCTAGAAGCTCAGGAAGTCAAATACAAGATCGGTTTATTTGGCATGAAAACATGGACCGATTTGGCCCATTTACAATACCAACCGACCTGCACTAATAAAAAGTATTTGTGCCAAATTTCAAGTGGCTTGCTTTACTCCTTCGAAAGTTAGCGTGCTTTCGACAGACAGACGGACCGACGGACGGACGGACATACGGACGGAAGGACAGACGAACGGACATGGCTAGTGCGACTTCAAATATCACGACGATCAGGAATATATACTTGATGGGGTCTTAGACGCATATTTCGATGTGCTACAAACAGAATTACGAAATTAGTATACCCCCATTCCAAGGGTGGAGGGTATAAAAATTATCTTTCAAAGAAAAGCTTCTTATTAAGATGAGGTAAAATATGAGTACAGATTGTTAAGAAAGTTCGTTACGCGCTTCTTCCATTTTATGGTCAGTTAAATCGACCTACTTAAGCGGCTATTCGATCTATTGCGACTAAATTTCGTACCAAATTAACATTGTTGGACATTAAACCATCAACATGCTTGCGTAGAGTGCGAACATAAGGAAATACCTCAGCTGTATCGGTCAGTGTTAATGATGACCATCAATTATCGAATCGTCGCCGTTCGCAGCAATTGGGGCTCTGGGAAAATTTTGCGGAAGAATTTAGTTGCGAAGCGTTTCAAAATACAGTTGGTGCAAGAATTAAATGCAACGACCTACCGTAAAGCACTTTTCCTCTTTTTTATCGACGAAATTGATTTTTGGCTCAATGAGTACATAAATAAGCAAAATTGCCGATTTTTGAGTGAAGTTCAGGAAGAGCTACCAATGCTTCCTGAAAAGTCACGGTTTGGTGCAGTTTATGGACTGGTGGCATCATTGGACAGTACTTCTTCAAAGATGATACGATTCGTAACGTAACTGTGAATAGTGAACGCTATCGGGAAGTGATATTCAACTATTTTTTGCCCAAAACACTAGAGCTTGACTTGCATGAAATGAGATTTTAACATGACGGTACCACCTGCCACACATCACGCCTAACAAAGGGCTTATTGAGAGGCGAGTTCGGTGAACATTTTATTTCACGTTCAGGACCGGTCGATTGGCCACCTAGATTGTGCGATTTAACGCCTTTGGATTATTTTTGTTAAAGCTCATGTTTATACGGACAAGCTTAAATTGACGCATTGGAAGACAACATTGAAGCATTTATTCGTGAGATACCAGCCGAAATGTTGGAAAGAGTAAGCCAAAATTTAACTAAGGGGATGGATCATTTGAGGCGTAGTCACGGTCAACATGTGCATAAAATAATCTTCAAACATTAGTTGCCTACAGTGGCATCTGTCTCCTTGGGAGGAGAGAATGTTCCATACACAGAAGGCTCAAAATAACTGGGTGTTTTGTTGGACAGGAAATTGAACTTCAAATCCAACATTTTGGAAAGCTAAAGAAAGGCAACTCTTGCCCTATACACCTGCAAGGGAGCCATTGGCAAAAGTTGAGGGTTTAGACCGCGTGTCATGCATTGGGTATATTCTGCAGTTGTTAATGCAGTATATACTGCAGTTGCGGATCCAAAGAATGGCTTGTTTCTACATCATAGCCACACTGAGGACGATACCACCTGATGCACTGAATTTAATGCTACATCTAATGCCTCTAGACATTGTGGCTAGACCAATTGCAGCGACCACTGCCGTGAGGCTACGGGAGCTTTCTCTTTAGAGCATGTGGCGACTATGGGCACTGCATTATCCTTGATATAAGTTCCAGACAATGTGGATTATACCCTACCTGAGCCGCTTTTTGATAAAAAGTACTGTACCTTTATTCCTGATAGAACCGATTGGATCTACGATATTCCTGGTAATAGCAGTAACATAGACTTGTATACGGATGATTTCAAACTAGACGATATCGGGCTATATCGAAAAGGTTACCCGACCACTGCAGTGTGTGTCAAAGATATATTGTCATGACGACGATTGGCATAAATATCTTCTCAGACAGCCAGGCAGCCATTAAATCCCTGGAGAACGTATTTCTGAACACAAGAACCGCCCTCGACTGTCGCAGATGGCTGAACATTTCAAAATTCACCTGTTTTGGGTGCCGGGCCACAGAGATATCCCAAAGAATTATAAAGCGGACGAGCTTGCGAGACTAGAAACTACATTATACATTTCAGGGAAAATGGAAACTGGACCAGGAAACTGGAAACTGGACCAGGAAACTGGAAACTGGACCAGGCCCGAAGCACAACGAATGAAAGATGGTCACAAAAGGGGGCTGGGAGCATTCTAAAACCATATGGCCTAATCTAGACTTGAAGAGGTCTACCGCTTTGCTGTTACTGGCTGGAACAGATGTCTCAGTCATTGTGTCCATCATGACAGGTCACTGTCTAACAGGAAAACATGCTGACAGACTGAAGGTAACAAGTAACGAATTTTGCCGAATCTGTGAGGACATCGAAGAAGAAGAGACAATAGAACACCTTCTGTTTGTGTCTCCCGTACCGGCATCCAGAAGGATTTCCGCTTGAGGTTCTCATTTCTTTGAAAAATGATTTAGCGTATGTGAACATTCAACGGTAGGAACTAGAAGGCATCTTCCTTCTTTTGTTACTGTGGTATTACAATGGACGAAAATGTCTAAGTGAGTCTAATGGTTGAGCGTATCTCTGTAAATTACTACATATCAAAGAAAATATTTTTGACATGAACCCAAAGATGTTTATTACAGATTTCCAGCAGAGTACGAGAAATTCCGTAATACAATTTCTCTCAAAATAAACTATTTGGGTTTTGGTGGTTATTTATGTTCATTGTTAGAAATGATTTATAAAACTGAGATTTTTTTAATTCTCAAGCATTGTATACTCTAAAAAAATTTTTTTAACAGCTAATATAACATTTTTAAAGCTACAAATAACTTTTTTGTGTGTTCAGAATGAACAACAAGTTATTTCCGTCAAGCATACTCGCATTATGGATTCAAAAGATTACACTAAATCCCGTTTATTACCAATTTTTTTTAATTAATCTCAAACAGATTAAGCTATTTCCGATGATTGTGCATATAAATTATATCATATTCCAGTTTTGTCTAGCTCAATTGAGGAAAATATTCTTATTGTATAAAAACGCCAAAATAAATAACTGTTGCAACTTTTCTCTCCAGAATATTTAAAACTATTATATTGTATATAAAACTCACATATGTGCTTATATGATTCCAAGTAACTTTAGAGAAGATTCAAAGAGTTATTCATCAAAGGATGAAGTTACCAACGAGGAAAAGAATGTCACACAATCCACTGGATTCGAATATGTTTCTCACAAAGACATAACGCCAAAAGTTGTCCTTTTACCGCGCCAACACCTGCAAACTTGCAACATATGCCAGCTTAGTTTGTAAGCAGATGCCATTGCTCAAGGACATGACACATATAATTCTCCCCATTGCTGTTCAAAAGTTTAATACAGGTCTCAATTTCAATGTTAAGTTTTATGAATGCTGAATGATTAAAATTAATATTTTGAGCAAATTCCTTTAATATGTTTCAATCTTTTAAAAAAGTGAAATAAGACCCCAAAAATTATTGGGGCACATTTAATTTTCCTATTTGAGGACTTTTTCGTTGATTGGGGAATTATTTCATTTACATTTTTTAGAGTTATTTCATAATGAAATATTTCCAATAGTCCCCAATTTTGTAGACTAATTTCATTTTAAGTTTTTGGGGAGTTATTTCATGAGGCGCCCAATGCTTATAATACAATCGCGTTTCTCTATTCTTTATTAAATCAATAATTTTGCTTTATCAAATTTCTTACTTTATATGCATGCTCGCCGCACCAGAGAGCGCCTTCCTCGCCGTTCAGCTTTTATTTGGATGAAAGACAACATATACGACCCGGATACCTTCATTAATCAGCTAACATATGAAAGTCTTTTAACTTTTCCTTTTCAGGCTGTTTGAATGCCATTTTGGCCAATCAACAATTTTATATTAAAATTTATTCAAAACCTGTATACGAATATATGCAAATTCTTTTTCCATGTCGCTGCATAATATAAACTAAAATGGAAAGTTCTATACGTCGAACTTCCTCTGTTAATTTAAGCATTTGTAAATTTCTAAAAGCTCCTTTGGTTGAAATCGCAAATCAATGTAGCAAAAGGGAAATCTGCTGCCCAACCAATTGCCCATCCAATATCATAAGATCAGAAGAGAAAAGAACCAACTGGAATAGAGTTTATTTAAAAAACTAACTTTATGAAGGGGTATGAAAACAGCGTGAGATAGATAAAATGAACCGTACAGCAACTAAAGTCTGTTACTGCAAAATTCATTCACTCGTTCAAAATTCACAAAGTCAGCTCTCCAACTGTATGTAATGGAACTTGGTGTGTAGCAATTCTCCAATAGCCCCTTTTGGCAAGAGTTGGCGTTGTTGATTTCACATTTGAGCCAAACCAAATCAACCCAAACAAATGAACCAACACTCGGAAGTCAACATGAACTCAGTGGGACAAAAAAAAAACAAACCTATAGGCCAGGGCCGAGGTTGGTGCTGAATCAGCAAATATTAAAATGGTGTTTTTAGTTTCATGTGTGCATTTTGAGTCCATTATATGGATATAGCATCATGTTTTTTTTTCTTGCTTTCTCTTGTACACATGAATGTATATGAATTGAATGAAAAATGTTGTACAGCAAAAATATTTCTACTTTGCTGTTTCAAATAGTTGAAATACAGGAAAAGAATTAACAAAACTAAACAAACTTGATATTTAATTGTGATGGTTTGAATTAAATATATTCAAAATCAAAGCAAAGATTGTGGGAGGATGATGTCAATACCTTAGTCGGTAGGGTCCTGTAGGCCTATAGTAATTAATCTTCCTTATCCCCTCTTTAGGTGTGAAACGATTCTTGATGTCCACCAAGAATTTTGGCTAAACTTGACAACTATTTATACCCTGAACTCTTCTTTATATCCTACTAGCTGACACGTGTAATGTATCCAGATGAAAATCTGTATGAGATGCAGGTTCAGATCCTATTCAAAGGCATCTTAGAACTTAGAAAGTCTTGGGACTGCGGGAGCCTTCTATTGCTAACTTCAGTCGGGTGGGGGGTTCGTGTCCCTTTCCCTCTAAGCCTCGTTCCCATTACACAATTAATTTTTGTTACAGACTCCCTTTTTTTAATGAAATAAAACGAACGAATAAAACCGATGGTTGGCCATATATCAAACAAAATTTAAAAAGAACTTTAAAAGAAAAATAAAGAAAAAAAAAACAGGTCGAATACTTCCCATAAGGTCAAATTTAATATGGCATCCCGGATGTAAATGGGGCCATTGCTTCATAACCCTCTCCAACCAATTATGTCCAATTCAAGCTTATGTCCATTGGACCCCTAACAAACAAAGGTACTACCCTCTTATGATCTCATCTTCTTATAGGAAAACTTTTCCAACGGATCTAGCACATCTTCACTGATTGAGACAATGCCTTATAAAAATGTTCATCGCCACAAGAGAAAAGTATCATTGTTTATGAAATTCAAAATTCACATATTTTTATTAATAACCATTTAAAAAAAATAATAATAATAACTAGAAAAATTTACCTAATAATAATGTAAAAATCTGATAGAAAATTATAACATTAGAAAATGTTGTAAATTTAAAGCTTCCCAGAAGGGGTTAAAAATATTCAAAAAGTATCTTAAATTTACGAAACAGGTGAAAATAGAAATGAATAAAAAATTATGTATGTAGGTATGTCTGCCCAACAGACGAAATTAGTTGCAAAAATGAAAAAATGAAAAAAAATATAAAAACAACTTCTTGGAGAAATCACTGGTGAGAAACTATAAAAACACTATGTGCATTCATGTGATCTCCCAAAGAAAAAAAAAAAACGAGAGCGGCTGGAGAGAAAGTCTCCACCGAGTTATTCTAAAGTTTGCTCCACAAAGAGCAAGGCAATAGAAAATAAAAATGGAGGGAAACTAACCAATGGAGTTACAACACACTTTGCATATATTTATATAAAATTTTTACATTGTGACTTACCAACAAAAAAAATGACGCCAGCGATGAAGGCCTTCCTCACATGGTCGATGGTTTCGTGGTTGCTTTTCTGTTTGGATATTGAAAATTATGAAAAGGGTGTTGCTGGTGGATTTACCAAATTTAAGATAAAACGAACTATTGGGCATACATCTGAACAAATTTCTTAGATGTATATGAGGCTATCTGTAAAATTTATAACTGATTAAATTACGAAAAAATAAAAAAATCAATTTTGATGAAATTCCATTTAGGAATTTTATAATTACGATACTTATTCGATTCTAGTTAAGTTGATGAATTGTGATGATATAGGCAGCCTGATGCTTTAGCATGATGAAAAAATAATTAAACAAAATGGCGTGAAGATGTGGCTTCAAAAATCTTGAAATTCAGCACGTATTCAATATGTATGGTTCCTCGAAAAAATATCACTTGAAACTAGGTATAGCTGGATAAAACTTTACATGGCCGGTTGAAAAATGTCACATCAGGTTGGTATAGCCGGTGTAAGGTTCAAATAGAGGCTGGTAATATTGGTTTGCTGGCTTTAAAATATTACTAAGAACATGGCAAAAATCACTTCAGCCAGTCTCTTGGTGTAGACACGTGAATGACAAAAAAGGTTATGGCCAAGCACTTAAGCACGTCTTGGGACTCGGATTAATAAATTGGTGGCTACTACCCTGTGGGTAGTAGCTCCCCGTTGGTTATAGATCTCTTGGTTTGAATCCAGGTGTGCCAAGCCTTTTCCTTCAAAAATTCCACATATATGAATGACTTCCTCCTGTGCCTCAATTATGCTAGCTTTAACACTGATACGTGTATGAAGGCCTAATTTGCGCACTACAGACCAATAAAAAAAAATAATGCACTATGTTTGATTGGGAAACTTTCAAAGAATTCACAAAAAAATTCACCGAAGTTAAAGTTTCCTTTATTTTTCGTTTTAAGTCGTAGATTCTGTGTAAGAATACTTCTTATCACATCGAGAGATCACAGGAAAAGAAAGACAAATTGATCCCTAACTTGGAAGGAAACGTGTTCCATGCCTTTGTCAAATAGAAGCACAAAGAAGGGAAAAAAATGTCAAACTGATGATATGCGTTGCCACCCACCGTCTGTGGAAACCGATAAATTAAAACAAACAAATCGGCATTTAAACAAAATTTGCAAAATAAACAAAAACTAGCTCACTGGTGTACTTTGAATACTTTTTGTATTCTTTGTACGATATAAATATAAAAGCCTTGTCTCACAAAGATAATCATTTGATATTTGCTTTAGATAAAAGAAATCATTTGAAATATCAGAAATTGAGAAGTTCCATTTACCATTGAAGGAGGGGGCGTGTCTTAAGAATCAATCAAGATACTCTTCCAAGCTCATCATAAGGTGTGTAAAAAGGAATAAGAGACAAAAGAGAGGCTTATGAAAGAGAGAGTCCATGATATCTCTGTCTTAGAATGCTATTAAAAAGAGGCAGAGATTAAAAGCTCTTATCTATTTACCCTGGAATGGTTCAAATCAAGATTAGAAAATGAAGAGAGTGAGTGCCGTAACATAAGCAGAAGAACAAAAGAATCGATGAAACTCTACAACAATAGTTCTAATCAGATGGATGATTTATTCCTTTCCTCTTTCGTTTTCTTTTCAAATTTGCCATCTAATCCAATTTTATGCTTCAATGTCTGCAATACTTTTAACTGCGGATTTTTGTCTGCACCAAGTACGTTATGGCTACAGTGACGTGCAAAATTGTATGTAGAAAAAATTAATTCTCGCTTAACAAAATAAAATTATAAGAAAAAAGTGAAACGGGCATTACAAAACCAGGTTATTTCTCTTCAAGTTTGAAAGGAAATAAAATGGAAAAGGCCGTAAATTTGGTTCAAATAATGTCAAGTCGAAAAAAATATGTCACATAATAAAAGAAATCTTTTGCTAGAAAATATCTTGATTTCTGGACTTAATGATGTTAGTACGAAGAAAAAAAACGAAAAAAAACTTTGGGCAAACAGCGCATTCAATCTAAACATAGCCCTCGATCGATCTCAAAGCTATGTCCTAATGTCCTTACAATGGAAGGTTCCTGCCACTTTACCATCCATGTCTTCTAGCACATAATAATGATTGCCAAGTTTTTCTCGGACTTTCGACTTTATAAAAGTGGGTGCTAGCTTCGTACTAAACTTCTTCTCTAAACTGCTTTGCGCAAAATTACGCCGAAATACCTGTTGATCTACCTCAAAAGACCTGGGTCTTGTTCGCAGGTTGTACTCACGTTGATTCTTCTCAAAGGCAGACTTTATATGCTTCTTAACATCATCTCTTATAAGTTGGAGTCGATCATCTCGACTAAGACAATTGGTAGATTCATTCAGGAGTTTTAAATTCCTGAGAAGGACATAGTTCGAAGCATGGGTTACCATGTCGAACCCAAATAACGCATGATATGGGGACACTCGAATGGACTGGTGGATCGAATTTCTTAGAGCACAGCAGATAGCACTGAGATTTTGATCCCACTCACGATGATCCTTCTTAAGAAATGCGCGGATTCCGGCTATAAGCGATCGGTTAACCCGCTCTGACGCATTCGCCTGCGGTGAATAAAAGGCGGTGTAAATATGGTTGATACCGAAGCTCGTCAAAAAGGCGTTCAAATCATTTGCCTTGAACTGGCTACCATTATCGCTGATAACTGTTTCCGGGACACCATAGATATGAAATATCTGACTCTGCAGGAAATCCTTAATGGCCGAAGATGTAAATTTGCGCAGAGGACACACCCAGTGAAATTTACTAAAGTGGTCTAAAACAATCAGCAAACCTATATATCCTGACTTACTCCTCGGATATGGTCCTAACAGATCAATATAGAGGCGTTGAAAGGGCCGTTCGGAGACAGATTGATTAACCATAGGAGGCTTCATTATGGTATTCGGGGCCTTGGTAGTCTTGCACACCTCGCAATTGCCCACGTACCTTCGAACGTCCTTGACCATACCTGGCCAGAAGAAATGCCGTCTTAGCAAATCCACAGTCTTAGCGATCCCGCCGTGTGCCGTCACCGGTGAATCGTGAGCCCTCGATATCGTGTCCTCTCGGAGCCTTAAAGGGATCCAAAGTTTCCAGGCATCCTGCTCCTGTCGCTCCTCACCAGAATAGGGTTCTGTACGATAGTACACGTACTTGTCCACAATTCGCAAATCCGGTAGACTCGACTGACTTTCAAATACCCTGGCCCTCAGAGAAACGTAGTCCTCATCCAAAAAGAAAGGAGATTCAAGGTCAACTTCCGGTAGGATGGTGTCAATACCTGCAACCTCCTCGTGAGGAATCCGCGAAAGTGCATCAGGTACGACATGTTCGCTTCCCTTCCTGTGACTAATAGAAAAACGATAGGACTGAAGTTTAAAAACCCAGCGTGCCAACCTTCCACTTAAATCCGGCTGCCTCATCAGCCATAATAGACTGGAGTGGTCAGTGACCACTTCGAACTCCTGTAGTTCTAGGTAGCACCTGAATTTCTTTATCGCTTCCACGGCTGCAAGGCATTCGCGTTCGGTTACGCTATAGTTGCGCTGAGCCGTGGTAAGCTTTTTACTCATAAATGCAATGGGTTTTTCCTGCCCATCCTTATCTAACTGTACGAGAACGGCACCTATGCCGTGATCGCTTGCATCACAGTGCAAGTAGAACTTCTTAGTGAAGTCAGGGTTAGAAAGTACCGGAGCGGATGTAAGCAACCCCTTGAGATCCTCGAAAGCCAATTGTGCCTCTGGTGTCCACTGAAACTTCTTCCTGGATTTCAAAACCTCGGTTATATGGAACGTAGCATCAGAAAAATTCGGCACGAACCGACGATACCAGCCGGTTAGTCCTAAAAATCCTCGGACCTGTTTCAAAGTCTTGGGCACTGGCCAGTTGGTTATTGCCGCGACCTTTTCCGGATCAGTGGTTATGCCTCCGTTTCCAATTACGTAACCCAAGTAATTTACTCTGGTGACGCAAAACTTACTTTTGGAAACGTTTAAAGAAAGGTTGGCCCTTCGGAATTGTGCAGAAATCCGCACCAATACCTCCATATGAGAGGGGAAATCTTCCGACACGATGACGAGATCATCCAAATACCCAAATACGCAATGGCGCAAATCGGGAGGAATGATCTCGTCCATTAGCCTACACATAGTCTGTGGAGCATTACAGAGCCCGAACGGCATTACCACAAATTGGTACAAAGGCCGTCCCGGGACTGTAACTGCTGTCAGTGGTCTCGACTTTTCGTCTAGGCTAATCTGCCAAAAGGCATCCTTCAAATCGAGTTTGGAAATGATATTCGCCTTTGGCAGTCGTGCGAAGATTCCCTCAATATTGGGTAAAGGATAAGCATCCTTTATAGTAACGGCGTTCAGCCTTCTAGCATCCAAGCACAACCTTACTTTTCCCGGCTTCACCACTAATCGCATCGGCGAACTCCACGCCGAAGTGGACGGTTCTATGACACCCAAACTGAGCATCCGGTCAATTTCTCCGAACATTAATCTCTCAACCGCCGGGGACACAGGGTAGTATCGTTGTTTTACGGGAGAAGCATCCCCAACGTCAATACTATGCCGAATCAACCTGGTCCTACCCAGCCCCTGGGTTTCAAAATTCGGAAAAAGATTTATAACCGCTTGAAGTTGCTTGCGCTGTGGTCCTGTCAATGGAAAAGAATCAGTGTCAAAATCCTCCTGCAGTACTACACCCTCAGGATTCAAAGCCTGAACACTCGTAGAGATAACTCCATCAGCCATTAAGACAACAGATCCTAGTATATCTGGTATCAAACCAAACTTCTTCCAGAAGTCAATACCTAGTATCACCCTTTGTGACAAAGAAGGGATTATAAAAAATCTCAAAGGCCTAGTATCTCCTTTAAAAGAAACGAGAACATCTATCCAGCCAACGACTCTTTGAATACTTCCATCAGCAGTGCTCACATTCGACCTACACTTAGAAAAATTTTGATACTTCGAAAAATTGTGTAACGCCAGTTCAGCGCCAAGGCAGCTTACACTCGCCCCAGTATCTAGAAGACCGAATTCATTGAATTCCAAAAAGGAGATTTTCGCAAAATATCGCATTTCCGTGGGCTTAGAAAATATCGCCGAAACCAAGAATTTCCTACATAACCTTTTGGATCTAAAGTACTGCCTTAATCGAATGGTAGAACGTCTGGGCCGCCTACTGGAAATAGAATTTAAACTACTCAACGAAAAAATCTCATTGCGTCTCTGCAGATAATAAGCTAAACGTTCGTGATAAGGCCGTCTCGGATATAAGACATGAGATGGCATATCATTAGCAAAACTAACAAGGGTCTCTGGTCTTCTCAAAATGTCTATTGGAGGGCATATCCCGACATCTCCTTTAATAGAAGTAGAAATAGGTGTGGTATTAGAAAATCCGGGTTCAAATGGTACATCAGGGGGTTTGTGGGGGTCCACATTATCAATCATTCGATCGGTGGACCCTGAGGTCTCGAGTTTTTTGCCGGGTTGTTCCTACGGTTTCTGCAATCAATGCAGTTGGGCTTATAAATGTCCTTGGCCCCACAGCCATAACAAAAAATTCGTCTATCACTCAAGCATTCCTGCCAGTGATGTCCGAGTTCCTCACAATTCCAGCATTTCATATTGGTCGTCGACCCGTGAACCGCCTCTACTTTCAAGGTATCCTCATCCCCTTCCATGACACAATCACGATCGTCATCAATCTCGGATACGAATCTACGAGGGACATTAGTCATTCCTACATTGCGCATGGACAAGTTCCTCCTAACATACTCATCGCTGAGGAAATTTTCTCTGGTTTGCACCAGTTGACGAAGATGTGGAATTGAATCTATTTTCATATAAAGCAAGTCCTGTCGCACATCAGGACGTAAATTTCTAAGTATTATCTCAATCAGTTCCTGCTCTGCCATTGGCGTCGACAATCTATCCATAATACCAGCAATAGACTCATAAAAAGTATCAAATGATTCATTGGCCCTTTGTTTCCGATTCCTGATTTCCTCTCTAAAATCGTACGACGTCTTGGAATCCCTATATTGCTCACGAATGGCCTGGCTAAAATCATCCCAGTTAAGAGATGCAACCCTCTTATGGTAACGCCAGTACCATTCTCTAGCCTTTCCGGTTAACAAAATATTAAGGTTCCTGCATATACAAGAGAAATCACTATTAAAATTATCCCTAGTCAGTGAACAAATCCGGTATAAAAATTCTTCGACGTTGAGACCGGTGGATGACCCGTCGAATTTTAAATTCCAACTCTGAATTATCGATGTAACCCTATCGGAAGGAATATTGCCATTATTAGAGTTCGAGAGTGAATGCGGAGACACATTCAAAATATGCGAATTGCTATTCAAATGTACAGACTGTGAAGGGACTTCATTTCCACCTTGGGCTGCACTAGGTGCATGAGCATTGTCATTTGGCATCCTTGTGTCTATTCTGGACCTCGAATCTTGGAAACTATTTCGAAGAACGCCCCGCGGATTGTCCTGATTGGGATTGGGCAAAATATTCAAATTTTGTAGCATCCGAGTCAAGTTAGCCTCAATCAACCTATTCATCTCATTAAAGTCAAAACGGTTTCCAGCGGAAGGATTTGCAACACCTTGAGATGGGGAGTGAAAACCTCGAGAATTAATACCACCAGGATCGCGATTTGGTGTGGCCAAATTACCTCCCAGAGAACCTGAACTAGTGTTAAAAAAACTCACTTGGTCCTGGAATAAATTCCTTGCACTCCTCGTATTATATTGCTTCTGCATCGCACCCCTAGCTTTGCCCCTGTTTGCCGGTTGTTTCTTCGGAGCAACTAGTCCCTGTCCAGACACAAAAGCCTTTAAATCATTAGGCTGACACGATCGTTTGCACATGGGGCATTCCGATGCTGTAGTTAAAAACTCCTGTAAGCATACCTTATGAAATGAATGTGAACATCCATTAATAAGCATACATTCCTGACCATCAGTCATAATCTCGTTACACACCCAACATAACGTAGGTTCCGAATTAACCGGTGCCGAGTCAGTCGGCGGTAATGCCGGTGGAGGGGTTCTCTCCAAGGACATTTCAAAATCTGAAGTTCTAACAGAAAAAATTTAATAAATATTCCTTATTGTATTGCTTATTGCAGCAACTCAAAAAAAATAAGTTTTCAGAAAATTTCATAAACGATATATGTTTTCCTTTCAAAGATGAGAGTCAAAACAGGTAGTATCTTTTACCCTACTATGGGAATTAAAAAAATAAAAAAAAAACTGGGCTATGGTTCATACATAAAATTTCCAAAAATCCCTGCGTAGATCAAACCAGCGTAGAAAACATTAAATTTGTCGTGTCTTTCGTCTAAAATTCAGCGGTCGCAAAAATGCTTCCTGCAAGTTAACGAAATCCGAGCTGCCTTTTAGGTACTGATAGCTAAGCTCTTCGTAGTGATATAAAAGAAAATTATATATGAAAGATGGATAAGCAAAAACTAGGAGGAAAAATGAAATCTTGGCTTGCAAAAAGGGTTACAAATTAACTATCGGTTGACTAACTCGTAAAACCATCAAGTTGACAAAGTTCCAGATAGGTTTGCAAACTATTCACGAACACTAAATCACAAAATTATCATAATTTCTGACAATCCATTAAAAAGTGAAAATTCCAAAAGTAACAAAAAAAATAATAGAGCCTAAGACAGCGTCTTTTTCCGGCCCCACGTTGGGCGCCAAAATCTGTAATGTATCCAGATGAAAATCTGTATGAGATGCAGGTTCAGATCCTATTCAAAGGCATCTTAGAACTTAGAAAGTCTTGGGACTGCGGGAGCCTTCTATTGCTAACTTCAGTCGGGTGGGGGGTTCGTGTCCCTTTCCCTCTAAGCCTCGTTCCCATTACACAATTAATTTTTGTTACAGACTCCCTTTTTTTAATGAAATAAAACGAACGAATAAAACCGATGGTTGGCCATATATCAAACAAAATTTAAAAAGAACTTTAAAAGAAAAATAAAGAAAAAAAAACAGGTCGAATACTTCCCATAAGGTCAAATTTAATATGGCATCCCGGATGTAAATGGGGCCATTGCTTCATAACCCTCTCCAACCAATTATGTCCAATTCAAGCTTATGTCCATTGGACCCCTAACAAACAAAGGTACTACCCTCTTATGATCTCATCTTCTTATAGGAAAACTTTTCCAACGGATCTAGCACATCTTCACTGATTGAGACAATGCCTTATAAAAATGTTCATCGCCACAAGAGAAAAGTATCATTGTTTATGAAATTCAAAATTCACATATTTTTATTAATAACCATTTAAAAAAAATAATAATAATAACTAGAAAAATTTACCTAATAATAATGTAAAAATCTGATAGAAAATTATAACATTAGAAAATGTTGTAAATTTAAAGCTTCCCAGAAGGGGTTAAAAATATTCAAAAAGTATCTTAAATTTACGAAACAGGTGAAAATAGAAATGAATAAAAAATTATGTATGTAGGTATGTCTGCCCAACAGACGAAATTAGTTGCAAAAATGAAAAAATGAAAAAAAATATAAAAACAACTTCTTGGAGAAATCACTGGTGAGAAACTATAAAAACACTATGTGCATTCATGTGATCTCCCAAAGAAAAAAAAAAAACGAGAGCGGCTGGAGAGAAAGTCTCCACCGAGTTATTCTAAAGTTTGCTCCACAAAGAGCAAGGCAATAGAAAATAAAAATGGAGGGAAACTAACCAATGGAGTTACAACACACTTTGCATATATTTATATAAAATTTTTACATTGTGACTTACCAACAAAAAAAATGACGCCAGCGATGAAGGCCTTCCTCACATGGTCGATGGTTTCGTGGTTGCTTTTCTGTTTGGATATTGAAAATTATGAAAAGGGTGTTGCTGGTGGATTTACCAAATTTAAGATAAAACGAACTATTGGGCATACATCTGAACAAATTTCTTAGATGTATATGAGGCTATCTGTAAAATTTATAACTGATTAAATTACGAAAAAATAAAAAAATCAATTTTGATGAAATTCCATTTAGGAATTTTATAATTACGATACTTATTCGATTCTAGTTAAGTTGATGAATTGTGATGATATAGGCAGCCTGATGCTTTAGCATGATGAAAAAATAATTAAACAAAATGGCGTGAAGATGTGGCTTCAAAAATCTTGAAATTCAGCACGTATTCAATATGTATGGTTCCTCGAAAAAATATCACTTGAAACTAGGTATAGCTGGATAAAACTTTACATGGCCGGTTGAAAAATGTCACATCAGGTTGGTATAGCCGGTGTAAGGTTCAAATAGAGGCTGGTAATATTGGTTTGCTGGCTTTAAAATATTACTAAGAACATGGCAAAAATCACTTCAGCCAGTCTCTTGGTGTAGACACGTGAATGACAAAAAAGGTTATGGCCAAGCACTTAAGCACGTCTTGGGACTCGGATTAATAAATTGGTGGCTACTACCCTGTGGGTAGTAGCTCCCCGTTGGTTATAGATCTCTTGGTTTGAATCCAGGTGTGCCAAGCCTTTTCCTTCAAAAATTCCACATATATGAATGACTTCCTCCTGTGCCTCAATTATGCTAGCTTTAACACTGATACGTGTATGAAGGCCTAATTTGCGCACTACAGACCAATAAAAAAAAATAATGCACTATGTTTGATTGGGAAACTTTCAAAGAATTCACAAAAAAATTCACCGAAGTTAAAGTTTCCTTTATTTTTCGTTTTAAGTCGTAGATTCTGTGTAAGAATACTTCTTATCACATCGAGAGATCACAGGAAAAGAAAGACAAATTGATCCCTAACTTGGAAGGAAACGTGTTCCATGCCTTTGTCAAATAGAAGCACAAAGAAGGGAAAAAAATGTCAAACTGATGATATGCGTTGCCACCCACCGTCTGTGGAAACCGATAAATTAAAACAAACAAATCGGCATTTAAACAAAATTTGCAAAATAAACAAAAACTAGCTCCCTGGTGTACTTTGAATACTTTTTGTATTCTTTGTACGATATAAATATAAAAGCCTTGTCTCACAAAGATAATCATTTGATATTTGCTTTAGATAAAAGAAATCATTTGAAATATCAGAAATTGAGAAGTTCCATTTACCATTGAAGGAGGGGGCGTGTCTTAAGAATCAATCAAGATACTCTTCCAAGCTCATCATAAGGTGTGTAAAAAGGAATAAGAGACAAAAGAGAGGCTTATGAAAGAGAGAGTCCATGATATCTCTGTCTTAGAATGCTATTAAAAAGAGGCAGAGATTAAAAGCTCTTATCTATTTACCCTGGAATGGTTCAAATCAAGATTAGAAAATGAAAAGTTTCCTTGGAATATTTATTTTCGACAATTAAAGATCTTTCAGTGAAATACCATGCTACGAAAATGGTATATCGCTTGACTAACAGTTTAGCAATATAACTGCCTTATCTGAATCCCATATGAACTTTATTGGAATTTATGTTTGGATGTAAGGTGTACTCCATTCTAAAAATACTTCATTTTAGCCCGATATTCTCTTGATGTCTGATTTAGTGGTGTTTTCGGGGGAGAGGTGGTCAACCAGATACTTGGCCCTGAAAAAATATCAGCATCGTGCTCATCTCTAAAATACCATTTATTTAAACCCCATATTGCCATTGGCTTAACAAGAGTTTACAAGATGAGGCGTCACCCAAACACAAGGCCCCAAAATTAGTTATCAAATTCGTTTTCTAATCTCAAATACCTTTCATTTGAGCCAAATATTAGCAGGGTCGAAATTTTCTTTCTCTTTGGGGACGGGGTGATGCCCTAAATACATGGTCCTACATTTAGATATCAAATTCGTATTCTACCCTCAAATACCTTTCTTTGAGCCCCATACTGCGATGGTCACCAAAAAATTGCTGTTTGTGGGGTATTTTGGGAAAGGGGTAGACCCCCAGAAAATTGGTCCCATAAATGGGTATTAATTCTTGTTCTACCCCCCAATACCTTTCATTTAAGCTGCACATTGATATGGTCGGTAAATATGCCCAATCACTAAGCCCGGAAAATATATCAGCAAAGTGCTCTATTCTCATATATTTGAACCCCATATTGCCATTGGCCTCAAAATTGGATATCAAATTCGTTTTCAAATCTCATTTAAACTCCTTATTGCAAAAGTCAGCAAATATGTCCGGTTTGGGGCATTGGCCCTAAAAACTATGAATATTTAGTTCCACTCTCTTTAAGACCCAAATTGTCTTGGTGAGCAAATACGTCCTATTTGGGGGTTGTTATGGTGGTGGGATGACCGCCAAACAATTGGCCCCTAATATTGATAACAGATACGTGGTCTACTCCCACGTACCTTTAATTTGAGCCCCATACTTCCATACTCGGCAAACGTGACCGGCTGGGGGGCCACTCAGTGAGTTGGCCTTGCAAATATAAAGCGGATTCGTGTTCCACTTTAAAACCCTCTTATTTGAACCTCATATTGCAAAAGTCAGAAAATACTCACTACAATATTTGGGTGGTGTTGTGGGGGTGGGGTGACCCCATAGACACTTTCCCCGAATATTGATATCAAATTCGTGCTTTACTCCCAAAGACCTTTCATTTGAGCCCCATATTTCAATGGTCGTAAATTTGTCCCCTTTGGGTGTTTTTTGGGGAGAGGCGGCCCCCTAAAGACTTGGTCATATATTTGGATATCAAATTCGTATTCTACACTTAAATACCTTTTATTTAAGCCCCATATTCCCATGGTCAGTAAATAAGTCCTGTTTGGGGGTGTTTTGGGGAAGGGGTGGACCCCCAGAAACGTGGTCCCACATTTGGATATCAGATTCGTATTCTACTCGCAAATACCTTTCATTTGAGTCCCATATTGCCATAATCGGTAAATATGTCCGATTTAGGGGTGTTTTGGGGCTTGGGATGGACCCCTAGCACCTGGTCCGACAATTGGATATCAGATACGTTTTCTTATCCTAAATACCTTTCATTTGAGTCCCATATTGTCGTGATTGGTCTAAATATATGTTTGGTAGGTTTTAGGGTTGGGCAGCCCCCCTAGGTACCCCATCCGAAATTTGTATACCCCATTTTTATTTTTAGGGTACTATATGAGAGCACACAAAATTTCGCTTAAATCGCACCACCCATCTCCGAGATCTGGCGTTTCAGAAAATTAGGGCAAGGGGGAGGGTCCGCCCCCCTTCAGATATCAAAAAATTTTGTACCCTATTTTCACCACGGGATCATTATGCACCATCTGTGAAAATTTTAAGAAAATCTGTTCAGCTGTTTCTGAGTCTATAAGGAACACACAAACATACAAACAAACAAACCTACAAACAAACACAAATTGGTTTTTATACCCTCCACCATAAGAAGGGGGGTATACTAATTTCGCCATTCTGTTTGTAACTACTAGAAATATTCGTCTGGGACCCCATAAAGTATATATATTCTTGATCGTCGTGACATTTTATGTCGATCTAGCCATGTCCGTCCGTCTGTCCGTCCGTCCGTCCGCCTGTCTGTCGAAAGCACGCTAACTTCCGAACGAGTAAAGCTAGCCGCTTGAAATTTTGCACAAATACTTCTTATTAGTGTAGGTCGGTTGGTATTGTAAATGGGCCATATCGGTCCATGTTTTGATATAGCTGCCATATAAACCGATCTTGGGTCTTGACTTCTTGAGCCTCTAGAGTGCGCAATTCTTATCCGATTGGAATGAAATTTTGCATGACGTGTTTTGTTATGATATCCAACAACTGCGCCAAGTATAGTTTAAATCGATTCATAACCTGATATAGCTGCCATATAAACCGATCTTGGGTCTTGACTTCTTGAGCCTCTAGAGGACGCAGTTCATATCCGATTTGAATGCAATTTTGCACGACGTGTTTTGTGATGATATCCAACAACTGTGCCAAGTATGGTTCAAATCGGTTCATAACCTGATATAGCTGCCATATAAACCGATCTTGGGTCTTGACTTCTTGAGACTCTAGAGTGCGCAATTTTTATCCGATTGGAATGAAATTTTGCACGACGTGTTTTGTTATAATATCCAACAATTGTGCCAAGTATGGTTCAAATCAGTTCATAACCTGATATAGCTGCCATATAAACCGATCTTGGGTCTTGACTTCTTAAGCCTCTAGAGGGCGCAATTCTAATCCGAATGGAATGGAATTTAGCAAGACGTGTTTTGTTATGGTACCCAACAACTGTGCCAAGTATGGTTTAAATCGGCCCATAACCTGATATAGCTGCCATATAAACCGATCTTGGGTCTTGACTTCTCGAGCCTCTAGAGGGCACAATTTTTTTTATGATATCCAACAACTGTGCCAAGTATGGTTGAAATCGGTCCATAACCTGATATAGCTGTCATATAAACAGATCTGGGGATTTGACTTCTTGAGCTTTTAGAGGGCGCAATTATTATCCGATTTGGATGAAATTTTGCATAACGTATTTTATTTTTACTTTGAACAACTGTGTCAAATAAGGTTCAAATCGGTTCATAACCTGATATAGCTGCCATATAAACCGATCTGGGATCTTGACTTCTTGACCCCTAGAGGTCGCAATTATTATCCGATATGCCTGAAAATTTGTACGACGGATCCTCTCATGACCATCAACAAACGTGTTTATTATGGTCTGAATCGGTCTATAGCCCGATACAGATCCCATATAAATCGTTCTCTCTATTTTACTTCGTGAGCCCCAATGGGCGCAATTCTTATACGAATTGGCTGAAATTTTACACAGGTCTCCAACATATAATTTAATTGTGGTCCGAACCGGACCATATCTTGATATCGTTTTAATAGCAGAGCAACTCTTTTCTTATATCCTTTTTTTGCCTAAGAAGAGATGCCGGGAAAAGAACTCGACAAATGCGATCCATGGTGGAGGGTATATAAGATTCGGCCCGGCCGAACTTAGCACGCTTTTACTTGTTATATATAAGACTAGCTGGACAGGGCCCGATCCGCTGCGCCTTCTTTAACTCTCTTATTTTATCTGAGCCCTATACTGACACTGGCTGGAAATAAGTCCTTTTCTTGGGTGCTGGTACGATATTTCACCCCAATGTGGATATCATTTTCGTGTTCTTCTCCCAAGTACCTTTCATTTGAGCCTTATATTGCTGTGGTCGGTAAATATATCCGTTATGGTGGTATTTTTGGGGGTGAAGTGGATGCCCATATATCAGATTCGTGATCTCGTCTCGAATACATTTCATTTGAGCCACATATTGTCATTTTTGGTTTATATTTCCATTTGGAGGGTGTTGGAGGTGGAGCGGCCCCCCTAGATATTCCATCCTAAATATGGATACCAACATTTCTGTTTTCGAGTTCTTATAATCCAACCAAATTTCGCCTAAATCGCCCAACTCATCTCCGAAATCTGACATGATTGAAAATAAGGTAAAGGGAGGATGCGTCCATTAAGGATGTTAGATCTACTTCATTCTCTTGGTTTTGGTGGTGGAGTAGATTTACCAAACCCTTTGCCCCGAAAGTGGATATCCGATTCATACTCTACTCCCAAAAACCACATTTAACCTACATATTGCCACAGTCGGTATATATGTATGGTTAGGGGGGAGAGAGACGTCCCTGAGAGACGTTGTGAGACGTCCCTGAAACATTTGGCTATAAAACAGATACCACATTTGAGCCCCTTTTTTTGCCATAATTCTCAAATATGTCCGGTTTGGGGGTATGTAGGGTGGGGCGGCCACCTCCGCATTTAGCCCAGAAAATATATCAGCATCGTGCACTACTCTCAAATTTCTTTTATTTGAGCCCCATTCGCCATTGGTGTAGGGAGGGAGGGATGGGGATGTTTATGGGTTAGACGACCCCCAAACACTTGTCCTGAAAATTGGATATCAAATTCGTGTTCTACTATCAAATACCTATTATTTATTGCCATAGTAGGTAAACGTGGCCGGTTAGAAGGGAGTTTAGGGGGCGGACCCTGAAATAAGATCAGGAGTACGATCTTGTTTGGTATTTTGTCGAGCACTTTGAAGGTATCTATTAAGATATTCAGGGCAACGGGTCTCGTACAGATCTATACTTATTATTATTTTGTTGTTGTTTTGGTTATCTACATTCAAAATCACATTTCAAAGCTACCAATTGTGAAACCACCTTCAGACACCAAGGAATAAATTTGTATGTCAGATTTGTACTCTACTTTTAAATACCATTCATTTGATATCCATATTGCTCAAAGCTTGGGGCGAAATTTGTACCATCACCTAGTTCGTACTCTACTCTTAAATACCTTTCGCTTGATACCCATATTGTCCCAATCGTTAATCATGTCCGTTCCGGGGGTTGGGGAGACCCCTCAGACACCGAGGAATAAATTTGTATGTCAGATTTGTACTCTACTTTTAAATACCTTTCATTTGATACTCATATTGCCCAAAGCGGTGAAAGAGTTCTCTTTGGGGGTAACTTGGGGGGTGGGGGACCCCCCGTACACTTGGGGCGAAATTTGTACCATCACCAAGTTCTACTCATTTGATACCCATATTGCCCAAAGCGGTGAAAGAGTCCTGTTGGTTTTTTTTTTGGAGTGGGGGACCCCCGAACACTTTGGGCGAAATTTGTATACCAAGTTCGTACTCTACTTTTAAATACCTCTCATTTGATACCCACATTGTTCCAATCGGTAAACATGTCCGCCCGACTGGGTTTTGGGGTGGGGCGTCCCCTAGGCTATTGGACCAAAAAATTTTATACCAATTTCGTGTTTTTGGGATACCATAAGGAGACCTACAAAATTTCGCTCAAATCGCTGCACGTATCTCCGAGATCTGGCGTAAAATTGGGGTATGGGGGAGGGTCTGATCGGGTTATAATCACTTCCCGACTCGGTTAAGCTATGTCCGTCTGTCTGTCCATGTATTTTTGTAATCAAGGCACAAGACGCATTTATTGTCCGATTGTCAAGAAATTTTGGGAAAGTCTCTTTTTTGGTCCAAGGATGAACGCTATTGATTTTTAAACAAAAACAGATCCCACATATGTCTTCATCCGATATGGCCTTTGAATGCCGTAGCCGTCAAAATTTGTGTCCGATCTTGACAAAATTTTTCATGAAATGTTTCATTTGACGGCCTAATTCGATTTAACTATGTCCGTCTGGCCATTTTTATACCCTCGACCATATGATGGTGGCATACTAATTTCGTCATTCTGTTTGTAACACCTCGAAATATGCGTCTGAGACCCCATAAAGTATATATATTTTTGATCCTCATGTCATTTTAAGTCGATCTAGCAATGTCCGTCCGTCTGTCTGTCGAAAGCACGCTAACTTTCGAAGGAGTAAAGCTAGCCGCTTGAAATTTGGCGTAAATACTTTTTATTAGTGTAGGTCGGTTGGGATTGTAAATGGACCAAATCGGTCCATGTTTTGATATAGCTGCCATATAAACCGATCTTGGGTCTTGACTTCTTGAGCCCCTAGAGGGCGCAATTCTCGTCCGTTTTGACTGAAATTTTGCATGATGTGTGTTGATATGACTTCCAAAAACTGTGATAAGTATGGCGCAAATCGGTTCATAACCATAGCTGCCATATAAACCGATCTTGGGTCTTGACTTCTTAAGCCTCTAGAGGGAGCAATTCTCATCCGATTTGGCAGAAATTTGTTCAACGGCTTCTCTCATGACCTTCAACATATGTGTCTAATATGGTCTGAATCGATCAATAGCTTGATACAGCTCCCATATAAACCTATCTCCCGATTTTGCTTCTTGAGCCCCTACTAGGCTCAATTTTTATCCGAATGAACTGAAATATTACACAATAACTTCTACAATGTGCAGCATTCAATTCATTTATGGACCGAATCGAACTATAACTTGATATAGCTCCAATAGCATAACAGTTTTAATTCATTGTTCTTTGTTTGCCTAAAAGAGTTACCGCGAAAAGAACTCAACAAATGCGATCCATGGTAGAGGGTATTTAAGATTCGACCCGGACGAACTTAGCACGCTTTAACCTGTTACTCAGAGTAATCTTTTTAGTTTTTTATGTGCTGGTTGATGGCCCAGCGCCCCAACCACATGGGTTATGTGAGATCCCACATGTATTCATCGATGTCGCAAGCGGCTTGCTTCGAGATTCGACACCCGCTTCATGGCGCTCCTAACCTTTGTACAGATGGTGATGTTGACCATTGGTTATTAAAAGGCACCAATAACTCGTCTGGTCATTTCGAGTATCATTGGCACTCAGTATTTTGGTAAGAGTCAGTGCCATCTAACCATTCACGAATTCGCTGACTGGCCGCTGCCGCATTTGCACCTACTACGCAAAAATATGATCCACAACCTATGGACGCAACCGGCAGCCTTCAGCTAAGTTCCACGTGATAACGATGAACACCACACAAGTCGAAGCTCAAAGTTCCAACCTGTGTGGTTGGTTGGGTATGCAGGATTCTAAATTTATCCATTTTGACTCGTACATTTTGCATATTTATAACCTAAACAACTCATCAAAATCAGTTCAGATTTGGATATAGCTCCCATATATATATTTCATCTGATATGTACTTTTATCGATGTAGTAAGGAGCCGCAATTTTGGTCCTATCTTTACAAAAGTTGCATTTGCAAGAAGTGGTTTTTTTGACGCCTCAATAAGTATACAAAACTTAAATTCAATCAAAATAGGTTCAGATATATATATGGCCCCATGTATTTTTATATCCACCACCGAAGGATTGGGGTATATTCATTTTGTCATTCCGTTTGCAACACATCGAAATATCCATTTCCGACCCTATAAAGTATATATATTCTTGATCAACGTAAAAATCTAAGACGATCTAGACATGTCCGTCCGTCTGTCTGTTGAAATCACGCTACAGTCTTTAAAAATAGAGATATTGGGCTGAAATTTTGCACAGATTCTTTTTTTTTGTCCATAAGCATAAGTTCGAAGATGGGCTATATCGGACTATATCTTGATATAGCCCCCATATAGACCGATCCGCCGATATAGGGTCTTAGGCCAATAAAAGCCACATTTATTGTCGGATTTTGCTGAAATTTGGGACAGTGAGTTGTGTTAGGCCCTTCAAAATTCTTCGTCAATTTGGCTCACATCGGTCCAGATTTGGATATAGCTGCCATATAGACCGATCTCTCGATTTAAGGTTTTGGGCCCATAAAAGAGGCATTTTTTGTCCGATGTCGCCGAAGTTTGGTACAGTGAGTTGTGTTAGGCTCTTCGACATTTTTGTGGAACTTGGTCCAAATCAGTCCAGATTTGGATATAGCTGCCATGCAGACCCATATCTCGATTTAAAGTCTTTGCCCCATAAAAAGCGCATTTATAATCCGATTTCCCTGAAATTTGACACAGTAACTTATGTTAAGCTTTTCGACATCCGTGTCGTATATGGTTCAGATCGGTTTATTTTTAGATATAGCTACTGTACTTTTTAGTATTTGGTCCAAATCGGAACATATTTTTGTATAACTGATATGGGACATAAGTTAAGAAATTTTCACCGAATTTTGATGAAAGGTGGTTTACATATATACCCGAGGTGGTGTGTATCCAAAGTTCGGCCCGGCCAAACTTAACCCCTTTCATAAGTATTCACAATTTTGGTCCTATCATAAAAAATTTTTTTATGAGGTGTCTCTATTAACGTCCTAATATTTTAAATAAAAGCGAATATTTTTCTGATCTATACTTTTTACTTATTGAGGACAAAATTGTCATTAACTTTCTAGTAAAGTGTTATAAGATCTTGATGAACGTCGTTTCTATAAATTTTTCTTACTTTATCTGGCATAAAATAAATCGCGACCTTATCATGTATGGTCACACCTTCTAACCTGAACGACAACACGAACCTAATTTCTCTTTTATATCCATGATTTCTTTGAGAAAAATTTATTTGGTTCCATAATAAAATTATCCAAATTTTTAGCAAATTTTCACATCATAAATTTCACAAGAAAATATTTTGTGGTTGCCATTTTTCATGGGATACACATACAGTAGTGAGCATAAGTGCGTACATATGGATAATTTAGAGAGTGCCTAAAGTAAAGAAAATATTCATAAGCTAAACTCAGAATTGAAATACAAATTAAAATGTAATTACAGCTAGGTGGTCTTCTTAAAGAGGTCTTGTCCTGTGCACTAAATAAACGATTCCGATAACTCAAATATTATAAGGTTTAGTGTACCATTTTGCTAACAAGCTTATCTGCACAAAGTAAAGCATTAGGTTATTCCGCTAGTTCCCTTTGAAAAGTTCACTAGTTGACAAAAGTTTCCAGTATGCCGTAAATTGGTTCAATTCTTCGTAGAAATAAGAGCAAAGTGTGAAGCCTGTACTTTTCCACTGAAGGCATGGCAAAAGATTTCAATATGGAACTTTTAAGATGATTCTTGATCCCATACTCTCCTTGTTATCCTGTACGTCTTCTTGAGAGTTATGCAACAGTCTAGGGAAAATCTTCATATCCACTTTTATAATAAGCACACAAATTTGTTCGCTGCTGTAACTTGTCGCTTGTACGTAATAAGCTTTCCTGTAAAACCTACAAAGCAACCACAAAAATCCTTTTCATTGTCATTTTAATTAATGTTGAAACTTATAATTTTGTACAAACATTTCTCAAATTGGCATAATGCTGGAACATGAATTTTGTTGTGTTTTCTGTTTACTACGTAAAATTGAACAAGTCTTTACAAATGAAACGAGGGACCCTAAAAGCCATAAAACCAGGACATAACATTAATGATATGAAGGTATACCAACATTTTGTTGGTTTAGTAATGAAACTAACTAACAAATATTTGTAATTTTTCAATGGTTAACCCCAAACGGGTGGACAGGGGTGGGCGGTTATTCCTCTAATCATACGACATTATTGTCCAGCAGACAGTAATTAACTCAAATTCCAGTTTAGTGAATTTTGTTGCGAAATAATTTGGTTTTAATTGCCAAGTAGAAAATGCTTAAATTTTAATATTGGACCCTAAAAAGGGTTTTAACAATCAATTCAGAAAAAAAAAGTAAAAGCGAGCTAAGTTCGGCCGGGCCGAATCTTATATACCCTCCACCATGGATCGCATTTGTCGAGTTCTTTTCCCGGCATCTCTTCTTAGGCAAAAAAAGGATATAAGAAAAGATTTGCTCTGCTATTAGAGCGATATCAAGATATGGTCCGGTTTGGACCACAATTAAATTATATGTTGGAGACCTGTGTAAAATGTCAGCCAATTCGAATAAGAATTGCGCCCTTTGTGGGCTCAAGAAGTAAAATTGAGAGATCGATTTATATGGGAGCTGTATCGGGCTATATACCGATTCAGACCATAATAAACACGTATGTTAATGGCCATGAGAGAATCCGTCGTACAAAATTTCAGGCAAATCGGATAATAATTGCGACCTCTAGAGGCTCAAGAAGTCAAGATTCCAGATCGGTTTATATGGCAGCTATATCAGGTTATGAACCGATTTGAACCATACTTGGCACAGTTGTTGGATATCATAACAAAATACTACGTGCCAAAATTCATTCAAATTGGATAAGAATTGCGCCCTCTAGGATTTGTCGAGTTCTTTTCCCGGTATCTCTTTTTAGGCAAACATATGATAAAAGGAGAGAACTGCTATGATATGGAAGATACATCGAGTTATATCCCGATTCGGACCATAAGTGAATTGAATGTTGAAGACCATCGTATAAGTCATTGGGTTATATTACAGTACATTCGGATAAGAATTGCGCCTTGTAGGTGCTCAAGAAGCATACTCGGGAGATCGGTTTATATGGGAGCTGTATCAGGCTAAAGATCGATTAAGACCATATTGAACACGTATGATGAAAGTCATGGGAGAAGCCGTTGTATATGCAATTTCAGCAAAATCGCCAAGATCCCAGATCGGTTTATATGGCAGCTTTATCAGGTTATGTACCGATTTAAACCATACTTAGCACAGGTGTTGAAAGTCATAACAAAGTACTGCATGCAAAATTTCGGCCAAATCGCATAAGAATAGCGCCCTCTATTGGTTCATGAAGTCAAGATCCAAGATCGGTTTATGTAGCAGCTATATCAGATTATGAACCGATTTAACCATGCTTAGCACAGTTGTTAGAAGTCATAACAAAATACTGCATGCTAAATTTCAGCCAAATCGCATAAGAATAGCGCCCTCTATTGGCTCACGAAGTCAAGATCCAAGATCGGTTTATATATGGCAGCTATATCAAAACATTTACCGATTTGGTCTATTTACAATCCCAACTGACGTACACTACTATTAAATATTTGTTCAAAATTTCAAGTGTCTAGCTTTACTCCCTCGAAAGTTAGTGTGCTTTCGACAGACGGACGGACGGACAGACGGAAGGACATGGCTAGATCGACTTAAAATGTCATGACGATCAAGAATACATACATTTTATGGGGTCTTTGAGGCATTTTTCGAGGTATTACAAATGGAATGACGAAATTAGTATACCCTCCATCCTATGGTGGGGCCGAATCTTATATACCCTCCTTCCGTCCGTCTGTCTGTCGAAAGCACTCTAAATTTCGAAGGAGTTAAGCTAGCCGCTTGAAATTTTGCACAAATACTTTTTATTAGTGTAGGTCAGTTGGGATTGTAAATGGGCAATATCGGTTCATGTTTTGATATTGCTGCCATATAAACCGATCTTGGGTCTTGACTTCTTGAGCCTCTAGAGTGCGCAATTCTTATCCGATGGGGATGAAATTTTGCACGACGACCAACAACTGTGCCAAGTATGGTTCAAATCGGTCCATAACCTGATATAGCTGCCATATACACCGATCTTGGGTTTTGACTTCTTAAACCTCTATAGTGCGCAATTCTTATCCGATTGGAATGAAATTTTGTACGACGTGTTTTGTTACGATATCCAACAACTGTGCCAAATATGGTTCAAATCGGTTCATAACCTGATATAGCTGCCATATAAACGGATCTGGGATCTTGACTTCTTGAGCCTCTAGAGGTCGCAATTATTATCCGATTTGCCTGAAATTTTGTACGACGGATTCTCTCATGACCATTAACATACGTGTTTATTATGGTCTGAATCGGTATATAGCCCAATACAGCTCCCATATAAATCGATCTCTCTATTTTACTTCTTGAGCCCACAAAGGGCGCAATTTTTATTCAAATTGGCTGACATTTTCCACAGGTCTCCAACATATAATTTAATTGTGGTCCAAACCGGACCATATCTTGATATCGCTCTAATAGCAGAGCAAATCTTTTCTTATACCCTTTTTTTGCCTAAGAAGAGATGCCGGTAAAAGAACTCGACAAATGCGATCCATGGTGGAGGGTATATAAAATTCGGCCCGGTCGAACTTAGCACGCTTTTACTTGTTTTTATTCGAAATGAGCGATTAAAAATGACATCCAATGGGAAACTTTTCGTCCATGCAGTGAGGTCCTGTCTAGCATTTTACTTTTTACAACAGACATGTTTTATTGAGGCGCCAATCACCTTCTTCTACGCTAATTATTCAAGGCCATTGGCACCGTTAAGTTCGGTTGAACGGATCCCTCCACCATTGATCGGGTTTCCCAGTTAATTAGAAAATTTCCCTTAACAGACAAATACTATTTAGCATGTAACTAGAAAAAGTTCGGCTGGACCGAATCTTGCTTCTAGGAACCGAAGAAGGATGATCGAGAGACCGGTTTACATGGGATCTATATCATATTATAGACTGATTTTGAGAGTATATGGCAAAGTTATTGGAAGTCGTAACAGAACATCGCATGCTAAATTAAGCCTAATCGGGCAAAAATTGTGGCTTGTAAGGACTCAAGAAGTCAAATCGGGATATCGGTTTATATGGGAGCTATATCAGGTCAAAGACCGATTTAGACCGTACTACGTACGTGCACTACATGCAAAATTTCAGCCAAATTGCAAGGGTTTAAAAAGTCGAAGAGATCTGAATCAAAATAAAACACTTCTTGCAAAATTTCGGTTAGTAATTGCGCACTCTAGAGGTTCAAGAGGTCAAGATCCGAAATCAGTTTTTATGACAGCTATATCAAGTTAAGAACCCATTAAGACCAGTTGTTGGAAGTCGTAACAAAAAACCTCATACGAAATCCGATAAGAATTGAGCTGTCTGGAGGCTCAAGAAGTCAGGATCCAAAATCGGTTGATATGGCAGCTGTACCAAAGCATGGTTCGATATGGCCCATTTACAATCCCAACAGACATATATCAATAGGAAATATTTGTGCAACATTTAAATCTCCCGGCTTCACACGTTCAAATGTTAGCATGCTTTCGATAGACAAACTGACGTATAGACGGACAAACGGTCGGGCAAGGCTAGATCGACTTAAATGTCATGACAATCAAGAATATTTCGAGGTGTTACAAACGGATGGCGTGGTGCATTTTGCTTTTTTTATGGTCGAGTTCTTCCTCAAGCATCCTAAATCATGCATTTCGGTTCAGTAGATCAAAAGTTAAAGCCCCTTGCATGTTGGAGAAGCCAAAAGTGATGAAGTTTACTTTCTATAACTCACCCTGTATTACAAAAATACACCAACAACGCCATTTTCCTGAAAGCCTCCTCCCTTACAAATGTCTAAGACATTTATGACCGTTCAGATAAACAATTAAAAACTTGTGGACTTATTTCGAATTTGTTCGCCGTTTGGCCCACTGTGCGATATTCTACCAACACTTTCACGGTGTGCGTTCGGTCTTCTTACTCCTGGCGTGAGTTTGTATGTCAGAACCACGAAACTTTCTCGAAATACACACCAGTTTGTAATCGATTGACAAACTGACCGGACAATGCTCTACCGAGAGAACTATTTTTCGGACAGTTTGTATGTGAATCAACTTCCAGCTAATGTCTTTCGCCCCATCTTCCACATCCAGAAATTCAAGACTAAGTTCAGTCGTGTCGAACTTTCCATACCCACCGCTCTGGATATATTCATCATCTAATTTTATTATTATTTCCACTACCATATCCATAGTTATATCAAAATATTGGCTGGTCTGGACCATATTCGATTCTGGTGCCGAGAACTCTTCTACAATTCACAGTATCAGCGAAATGGGGCAGAAAAAACTTTTCGCTGTGGTTATCCTCTTATAAATGCTGAAGACATTTGTAAGGTATTGAGCCGTTTTAAAACGTCTCTAACAAGTGCTGTCGCTCAGCGGCATGACGTTCAAACTTGGCTTAAACAAATAAAAGCGTGCTAAGTTCGGCCGGGCCGAATCTTATATACCCTCCACCATTGATCGCATTTGTCGAGTTCTTTCCCGGTATCTCTTTCAAACAAAGGATAAAAGAATGGAATTGCTATGCTAATTGAATTGAGTGTTGGAGACAACGGTAGAAGTCTATGTGTAAAATTTCAGCGAAATCGAATAAGAATTGGGCATTTTAGAGACTCAAAAAGTAAAATAGGGAGATCGATTTATAGAGGAGCTGTATCAGGCTGAAGACCGATTCAGTCCATATTTGACACGTATATTGAATGTCATGGGAGAAGCCGTTGAACAAAATTTGAGCCAAATCGGATAATAACTACGTCCTCTTGAAGCTCAAGAAGTCAAAATCCCAAATCGGTTTATATGGCAGCTATATCAGGTTATGGACCGATTTAAATCATACATGGCACAGTTGGAAGGAATTGATTCCAAAACAATACATGCAAAATTTCAGTAAAATCTGACTTGCGGCCTCTTGAGGCTCTAGAAGTCAAGACACAAGATCGGCTTATATGGCAGCTATATCAAAACATGGGCCATTTTAAACCATACTTAACTTCGTTGTTGGAAGTGCTACCAAAACACCACGTGCAAAATTTCAATAAAGTCGGATAAGAATTGCGCCCTCTTGAGGATCAAGAAGTCAAGACCCAAGATCGGTTTATATGGCAGCTATATCAAAACAAGGACCGATTAGAACCATACTTGGCACAGTTGTTGGAAGTGCTCCTAAAACACCACGTGCAAAATTTCAATAAAATCGGATAAGAATTGCGCCCTCTAGAGGCTCAAGAAGTCAAGACCCAAGATCGGTTTATATGGCAGCTATATCAAGGCATGGACCGATTTAGTCCATTTACAATACCAACCGACCTACACTAATAACAAGTATTTGTGCAAAATTTCAAGCGGCTAGATTTATTCCTTCGTGCTTTCGACAGACAGACGGACGGACATGGCTAGATCGACTTAAAATGGGGTCTTAGACGGATATTTCGAAGTGTTTCAAACAGAATGACGAAATTAGTATACCCCTATCTATGGTGGAGGGTATAAAAATACTTACCCAAATTAGATTTCGTTGAATATTTAATTTTCATTTCGTTCAATGTTGCACTCTAACCTTAAGATACCTGCATATTACCTGCAACTCCCATTAGAACTTAATTCTGAAAAATATCTTGTTTCAAGTCCAAGTCAACGTGTTATCAGGGAGGGAACACGAAGCACGCAATACTGCAGAGAAAATAAGAGAGAAAGGAATATAAGACAAAAGATTCAGAGAGGAATTGTTTTTGAAACTAAAACTTTGTCATTTCTTGTCTGATGCTTTTGTTGTTGGCAATGCTGATGTTGCCACTTCCAATGCCAATAATGATGACGATGGTGATGATGAAGATGATGAAACACCTTACACAGCTGAGAAGCGGAATCAACAATCTGAGTTTCGTATAGAACACCTACCGGCGCAAGCACACTCATGCACACTCACATTAGGACAACAAGGACAATAGGAAGAAAGGCTTTGGTGTTGAATTTACTGTACGTGATTGCGGTCAAAAAACTGACGTTGCTCTACTCAGATTTCAGTGTTGCCTCCTCTTCGATGTAACCAACCTCCCATGTCTTGGGATAACATTTTCATTTTGTAGCCAAAATGTAACAAGACTCCAACAATTGTCCTTTCTTTCCTTCCTTGCGGAATTTGTAGCAAAAGGAACAAAAACATGCGAAAAAAAGGAAAAATCAAGAAGATAACATTTTGTACGTGTCTTCCCTTTCCCAGAGACCCTACCACCGACAGTCGTCCACCGTTCGTCCACCTCTTTGCCCCACATAAAAGGTGATGTAATTGCCTACTCTTCGTGGAGAGATGGCACTTCATATTTCTGTCAGTCCTCTTCTGTTGATGAAGAGTCAGTAAGGATGAGAAAGAGGACTGAGTTGACTGCAAGCCAGTCAGATGAAGATGTGAACGACAAGGCAGGCGGCACCGACGACATGTGGCATGTAGCATGTGGCACATGCAGTAGTTTCCGGAAATAAAGTAAACGTGCCACTTTCATTCGCAACAAAAATGACAAAGATGGTGCAGCAAAAAGCCCGCAAAAAAACACAAACACTCACACTAAGGAAGGTGTTCACGGAAAAAGTCCCTTTTCCAGTGATTTCTTAAATTGGAACACTTTGGAAACATGCACGTAAGGACGATTGTTTGTTGTAGCAAAAAGTTAAATGCAGCGAATTTAATGATGTTTGCATTTCTTTATTTGGAATTTTATCGCGTGTCGGTTTCATGTCACCTTCCGTAAGCCTGAAAGTTATTAAAATACCCCATTGTGTTAATGAAATTTTCTGGGGAAGTGGAAATTCTAAGCCGCAGTATGCATTTGTTGTGGCTATACAATTATTTTCATTGAGACTGCTATTACAGTCCAATATAAATCCAATTTTGATAAAGTTGAAAGTAAGGTTGGGTTTTAGTGGCAGTTTGCTATGAAATTCATTTAGACATTTTTGCCCATTGCCATACCAAAGGAACAGAAGATAGAAGATGCTTCTAGTTTCCACCGTTGAACCATCCAGATCGCTTTAAAAAGCGAGTGTCCACATCCGCCAATTCATACGAGTCATCAAAGAAATGAGAATCCAAAGAGAAACTCTTTCTGATCGCAATTCCGGGACACAACACACCAGATGTTCTATAGTCTCTTCCTCCTCCTTTCTGGAAGAGAACCACCGAGGAAAGAAGCCGTAAGGCACTGTGCCTTTTTATACCCTCCACCATAGGATGGGGGGTATACTAATTGCGTCATTCTATTTGTAACTACTCGAAATATTCGTCTGAGACCCCATAAAGTATATATATTCTTGATCGTCGTGACATTTTATGACGATCTAGCCATGTCCGCCCGTCTGTCCGTCCGTCAGTCCGTCTGTCTGTTGAAAGCACGCTTACTTACGAAGGAGTAAAGCTAGCCGCTTGCAATTTTGCACAAATACTTCTAATTGGTGTAGGTCGGTTGGTATTGTAAATGGACCATATCGGTGCATGTTTTGATATAGCTGCCATATAAACCGATCTTGGGCCTTGTCTTCTTGAGCCTCTAGAGTGCGAAATTCTTATCCGATTTGAATGAATTTTGGCACGACGTGTTTTGTTATGACATCCAACGAGTGTGCCAAGTATAGTTCAAATCGGTCTATAACCTGATTTAGCTGCCATATAAACCGATCTTGGGTCTTGACTTCTTGAGCCTCTAGAGGACGCAATTCTTATCCGATTTGAATGAATTTTGCACGACGTGTTCTGTTATGACATCCAACAACTGTGCCGAGTATGGTTTAAATCGGTCCATGTTTTGATATAGCTGCCATATAAAGCGATCTTGGGTCTTGACTTCTTGAGCCTCTAGAGTGCGCAATTCTTATCCGATTTGAATTAATTTTGGGACGACGTGTTTTGTTGTGATATCCAACAACTGTGCCAAGTATGGTTCAAATCGGTTCATAACCTGATATAGCTGTCATATAAACCGATTTGGGATCTTGACTTCTTGAGCCTGTAGAGGTCGCAATTATTATCCGATTTGCCTGAAATTTTGTACGACGGATTCTCTCATGACCATCAACATGCGTATTTATTATGGTCTGAATCGGTCTATAGCCCGATACAGCTCCCATATAAATCGATCTCTCAATTTTACTTCTTGAGCCCCCAAAGGGCGCAATTCTTATTCGAATTGGCTGACATTTTACACAGGTCTCCAACATAAAATTTAATTGTGGTCCAAACCGGACCATATCTTGATATTGCTCTAATAGCAGAGCAAATCTTTTCTTATATCCTGTTTTGCCTAAGATGAGAAAAGAACTCGACAAATGCGATCCATGGTGGAGGGTATATAAGATTCGGCCCGGCCGAACTTAGCACGCTTTTTCTTGTTTCTCCTGCAGGAGGATGTTCTGTAGGAAGTGGGAGGTAACTCCCGAGATAATTTATTGGATGTATACGCCCATCGTAAGACCAGAACTGACCTATGGAACACTGGTATGGTGGAATGCTGTAGAGAAGAGGACGCGTGCGAGAGAGTTCGAGAAGGTCCAGAGACTGGCCTGCGTCGCGGTCACAGGGGCACTGAGATCCGCACCGCAGGCAAGCCTGTGGGCGATGCTGGATTTGGAGTCCATTGAGGCCTATACTCGGAACTGCGCCGACAAGGTTGCGCTTAGGCTGACGGAGCTCGGCATGTTGAAAGAGGATGGTTGCTGCCACAGTTTGATTCTGGGTGTTATGGATGCGGAGGATAGACTGAGGAGGATCTCCGACTACCTGTCACCAGTGCCGACTGGAATGAGGGCATTCCCGATTCGCTTTCCTTAGAGGGATGAATGGAGGGCTAATTCAGTACTTGAGGGGAATGAGACCTCGATCTACACCGATGGCTCCAAGATGGAGTCAGGGACTAGATTAGGGGTCTACTCTGACGCACTCAATATCGATATGTCTCTGAGACTTCCGGACGAGTGCAAGGTCTTTCAGGCAGAGGTTTTTGCGATTGCAGTGGCCGCAAGAAAATTCTGGCAAGGGATTTACCGCCCTCGAAACTCAGAATTTATGTGGACAGACCTTGGGGTCGAGGATGGTTAAATCGAGATGCGTGGCGGATTGTTTGGAGCCCCTGGATAGGCGCTGGATCTACGATGTGAAACTGACATGGGATCCTGGGCATGAGGGGATTCCTGGAAATGAGAGGGCGGACGAATGCGCCAGGGGGAGTTCGTCTGCGCCAGGCTTAACAGTCACCGGTCTTGCCTGCGTACCATTTGTCGAGCTATTAAACACAGTTGGGGGATGGTCACGGCGACGTCGGTGGCGAGATGGGACTCGGCGGATGGTTGCCGGACTGCAAAGGCGCTCTGGCTTGCCATCGACCGAAGGAGGACGGGAGAGTTGCTGAGTAACTCAACAAGGGTCATAACCGGGCACTGTGTCATAGGCCCCGTGGCGGCTTGCATGGGAATACCGCACAATGACTTCTGAAGGAGTTGCCTCTATCAGGTTGAAGATGAGTTGCCTCTATCAGGTTGAAGATTGAGCACTTACTGTGTTCGTGTCCGGGTCTGCAGGAACGTAGGCTCTCCTTTCCGGAGAGCCGCTACTTCTTCGATCTGGGTGAACTTGCGAACGTACCACTGGTTGGTCTCCTGAGGTTTGTTGAAGGAACAGGATGGTTTCTACGGGGGTTGCCAAAAACTTTGACGTTGCTACATCCGTGATTGCTTCGAGATGGGCCTTTCTTCACCCCCCGCTCGGGTTCACCATTCCCCCTGTTTTTATACTCTTCACCATAGGATGGGGGTATACGGTATATTTCATCATTCTGTTTGTAACTACTCGAAATATTCGTCTGAGACCCCATAAAGCATATACATTCTTGATCGTCGTGATATTTTATGTCGAACTAGCCATGACCGTCCGTCTGTCCGTCCGTCCGTCTGTCGAATGTACGTAAACTTTCGAAGGAGTAAAGCTAGCCGCTTGAAATTTTGCACAAATACTTCTTATTAGTGTAGGTCGGTTGAGATTGAAAATGGGCCATATCGGTCCATGTTTTGGTATAGCTGCCATATAAACCGATCTTGGGTATTGACTTCTTGAGTCTCTAGAGGGCGCAATTCTTATCCGATTGGAATGAAATTTTGCACGATGTGTTTTGTTATGATATCCAACAACTGTGCCAAGTATTTTTCAAATCGGTCCATAACCTAATATAACTGTCATTTAAACCGATTTTGGGTCTTGACTTCTTGAGCCTCTAGAGGGCGCAATTCCTATCCGATTAGTCTGAAATTTTGCATGACGTATTTTTTTCTTACTTTCAACAACTGTGTCAACAATTTTCAAATGTTGACGTCCGCTTAACCAGACAAGTTCTGAAAGAAATGAGAATCCAAAGTGGAACTCCTTCTGACTGCAAGTGCGGCACACACAGACACAGTATATGTTCTTTAGACTCTTCTTCTTCGATGTCCTCACAGCTTCTGCAAAAGTCGTTACTGGCAACCTTCAGTCTGTCAGTATGTTTTCCCATTAGACAGTGACCTGTCATGACGGATACGTCATGACTGAGACGTCTATTCTAGCCAGTGATAGCAACTCGGTAGACCTCTTCAAGTCTAGATAGGGTCACATAATTTTGGAGCGATCACAATCCCAACTTTGTGACCATTTGTCATTCATTGCCCTTCGGTCCTGATATTAGAGACTAAGCTTACATGTCGTTAACGGCATATCTACGGATTGCAGTTCCCTTGGAAAGTGTGTTAGGTAGTTCCTAGGCTCGCAAGCTCATCTGCTCCACAATTTGCTGTGATATCTCTCTGGCCCAGCACCCAGAACAGGCGAATTTTTAACTGAGAGATTTGCGACAGCCGAAGGCTATTTTTGAATTCAGAAATTTGTCAAGGGATTTAATGGCTGCCTTGCTCTATGAGAAGATATTTATGCCTATCGTCGTTATGACATTACATCTTAGCCATTCCATTCCACATTTGATACACGCAACAAACAAGTTCTTCAGAGTACACCCCAAAGTTCTTCAGAGTATATCCCAAAGTCCACCTGGTTTGGTACCATCCGTGTAGAAGTCGATGTAACATCAATTACCTGGGATATTGTAGTTCTAAACGGCTCTATCAGGAGCTACAGTACTTTCAGCGGCTCAGGCAATGTGTAGTCCACACTACCCTGAACATTGGGAATTGTATCAAGGATAATACA